>NW_018127985.1:3357839-3364388 GCF_001952655.1 Monopterus albus | reverse complement strand
TTTGTTCCTTGGTTTTCATTTATAAATTAAATACAGGCTGCATGGTTGAGCGTTTCCCTGTATGTCAGCAAGTTTTAGAGATTAAACTGTTTCATGTTTAATGGGATAAGGAGGAACATGAGCTTCTATCCAATCCTGACCCAATTGAGTGTTTTTAATGCAATTTGTCAACTCCCTCTGCTAGTGGGATTTGTTCCATACTGTTAGATGTGGAGTAAATTACATAGTATCTCTGAAGAGTATTTTTGCTTGAGAGATTGCTCATTTGGCAATATTAAAGCTACTTAGTATATGTTTGGTTGGCAGGAAGGAAATACGGCTCACAGGTTTTTAAATTGCATTTGCAGTTTGTTTTTCTTAAATACAATTTACTGGATACAATCTGAAGATGTTTGACACCTCTTGTTGTATCAGTATACATTAATTTAGAAATATAAAGTATGGATTGCTTCTCTCAAAACAGAAGAGCAAATAAAACATTCACTTTAAACCCTGTGATTCTGATGTCCAATTTGATTAATTATAGCTGCATGGAGCATTACAAATGACTCACTGGTTAATGTTAACAAATATTCTCCCTTAAGGCCCTCTATTAATAATATTCTTATATAATATTCTCATATTCTTTCCAAATATTATTCTATCAACCTGCTGCATGTGATCCTATTTCTCACTTTTTTTTTTCATTTTGTGATCATACATAATTTAGTCCCTGGCCACATCTAATAAATGATGTTGACATATGCTCTTGGTGAGAGCACTGCCTGGAAGTGTTGGTTGATAAGCTTCTTTGCATTCTCACTGGATCCAATTTTGCCCTATCAGTACACAAGTGTGTGGCTCCGCTCACGTGGTCCATCAGGCCCCGAGGTGTCTCGAGGCTTCCGATTAGTGAAAACTGTTTAAGCGGGAAAGAGATTTGTGTAAAACTTAAAATTGTCAGCAATAGTTTTATTTTTTTTAAGATCTAATGTTTTTGATTCTTGCCTCTGTGGTCACAAGGTGGCATTTATAGAGATTATAAACATATGTGTGTTTATTTTTATGTTTCATTGACTAAACTCTCCCCTTTGGTGTTATTTTGAAATTACATCTGAAGGACAGTTTTCATGGCATTTCTGTTAAAAGGCAGACGGTGTCTAAAGGAAAATTACATTTAAAATACTACTGTTTTTGGGACAGTGTGTGTGGGTGTGGGGTCACATCCACACTATATTGTGAGCATGTGGCATATAAACTACGCTCACTGAGCCATATATGAAGATGGATTAAAAACTGAAATTACTTTAACCGCTTATATCCAAATATTTGCCCATTTTCAGCCTGAAATGAATGCCTACAGTTGTAACTCATCACCCCCTCCCCCTAAACCTTCCTTTTTTGTTCTTCTTCCCAGCCCTGAGCATTACGAGAGCAAATCAATTTAATCAATTCCCCTCTACCAATTGTTTGTTTTTTTTTCTGCTGACCACACCTCAAGGATTAATATTTGATTAGCCTGTAGGAGAGGTGGAAAGTATTTATTAACCTTATTTGTCAATCTGTCAGTGCCACTGCATGGACTGTGCCTTGCGGCAGGGAGCGCAGGGCTAGAGGGGGGAGGGGATTGCTTCAGGGAATATCATGTCTTCCAATGACTGCTCTCGTCTGGATGTTTCATCATAATTATCCATTTTAGGCTGCTGTCACAAGCATGACATTCATTTCTGCAGTTTGAATACACTTGTTAATTGATAATATGATATGGTGTTCCAGAATAATGTAATGGTATTGATGTTTACCTGCTTTTTCCTTCCTCAAGTTTGACCAATTATGCCAAATTCCTTTCAGAATGAATAACGAGATAGGTTTGTGGTTGCTAATTTTATTCAGAATGATTGTTTGTAAACAAACAAACAAACAAAAAAGGAATATGCTGCCATTCAGGTCATTTTCATTACAGTCCATGAAGACAAAGCATTTGCTAATTTTCAAACTGACAAGTAAACTTACACACTGTAAAGCCATCCTTTTTTCATTAGTAATTTTAATTAAGTTGTCTGCACAACACTGAAATTGACTTTATGTATAATTGTTCATTATACGTCTTGTTTTCTACAATAGGGAAATTAAGGGGCCTCAAATGGATGAATCTGAGACATGATTAGTCTTGTTCATCCCAAATGTATAATTTTTTTAATGCCTGGTGTGAGCTTTGCTGCAAAGTGAAATTGATACTCAGTATATGAAAACATTTAATGAATTGCCAATTCTGTTGTCAAAATCAAGCTAACAGATATTCTTTGGGGAAATTTAAGGGGAGGATGCACATTTGAACATTCAAGCTCTGCAGTAAGATGCTGATATTGAATCTTTTTTTTTTTTTTTTACTGACAGTAAAACACAGTTTTGAAACCTTAAAAGAATTAAAGCTTATCAGATAAGCAAAAGACAAACTCTCACACATACACACATTATTTAATAATCAGTTGCTTTATTTGTCCTTTGTTTACAAAGTGCAACTCTTGCATCACAGCCAACATAGCCAGTGTCTGACTATCTCTACCTTTAAAATATCTGGGTCTGAGTCTGGTTGTGCCTAAATGATAACACCTCTCCATGCTCATTGACGGCTTCCCAGATTCGTTTCCTGAACCCCCGTGTTATCTGTGATCATACGCCCCATGCTATCGAGCTCAGTCAAAGACCATCCCATGGTTTGCAGTGTTAATTACAGATCCTTTGATGTGATAGAACACAGCCCTGTAGAGATTGATTACTCTTTGAGCTAAGTTGTCTTCCAATTACTTAGACAATTAGCCAACTAATTAAAATACTTACCCTGTGCATTGAAAAGGGATGAGCACTGCTGTGAGGATCTCCCTTGATATATGAGCTGCCAGGGATTCTCAGAGTGTCTCAGCTGAGGAGGAGAAGGCCTAACACGCTGAGTGCAGCTCAGGAAAAAGGCCCAAAATTTGTCACTGGAGCAGAGTGTGCGGTAATGTGGATCAAGCATTTGCAGACGTTTATCACTTGTTGTTGATTGAGGATAAGGATGTTAGATCAGGGGATGAACCGATGTTTGGCAATCCATCATTTCATAAGGTACCTCTACTGTCTGGCAAGTACTAACTTCTGAATGACAAACTCAAATATTAAACATTTCTAAACTGATGTTTTTAGTTCTGTTGATCATTTCACTAGTTTTTTTTTTTTTTTTTTTCTGTATCTTTGCAGACTCAGAAAAGAAAATGTGAAGAATCCATGTTCACCTGGAGTTTTCTACTGACAAATAATTAGACTGTTGACTTGAAGTCACTGGAGCATGTCTGAATTTTTACATTCAAATCATTTGTAGCTAGTCTAAGAACGGTTCATTCGGAACTCTTTATTTTTAGTGCCCGTGGAGGAATTTGCTTCTCTGATAACAGAAGAGACAAATCATTTCTGAGACTCTCAAGAGGCTTAAAAATAATTCTTCTGTTTAAGAGCAATCACTTATTATCAAAATATTAAATCCTGTATATTGCTCATTCACTTGCAGTTTCTCTGTCGTGCAAAATAACTACAGTTTTTGTGTGTCTTTGTACTGTGAAATATTTCTTACAGACTAAAACAAACAGACCTATGAACTATTAGTGTTTCTCATGGTGGATCACAAATGAGCCTGTCAGACATAGCCATAGTGTGCCACCAAATAATGACAGTAGAGTTATTCTAACCACAAAAGTAGATACAGTAACTATCCTAGAGACTCTATCAGTAAGTGTTTTACCACAAGTGTTTCCAATGATGTTGTTGTGTTTCAATCTGACATTGGCAATTGTAGTCCCCACATTTAATTGCAGTTCTGGTTAAAGTGTGAAAATTTGAACGAAGACCAATTCTGACCAGAAGAGTCAGATACCAGGGTTCATTTTCTGAAGGGTGTTATTGCCCAATATGTCCAAAATCACGAGTCCCTATGTCAGTATTAGAAAAATCATGTTAGTGACATGTAAAACACGAATCACTGTTACAAAAATAACATGATTTGACACTGTAGGGGTTAAGGTTTGGTTGAGGTTAAAGCACAAAAATACTTGAGATGTTTTCACACATGAACTCTGGACTATGTCCTGTCAGGGACCAAACGGTAACGCAGCATTTAAATTTAAAGAAAGATTGGCTTATTATTTACCCATTTATAAGGACAAAAATACAAACAACATCAATATCACACAAAATGGGCCCTAAGAGAGGTCAACAAAAGATAAGGAAACTCAAAATACAAGAAACTGAACCGCCTTCAACACAGTTGTCCCCCACAAACTCACCCACAAACTGTCCACACTGGGTCTGCACCCCACCCTCTGTGACTGGCTCCTGGACTTTCTGACTGGCAGGCCCCAGACTGTCAGGATTGGCAATAGGACCTCAGCCAGCATTATCACAAACATGAAGCAGCCCACAGGAGGGCGGTGGCCGGTCTGGTGTCATGGTGCAAGGACAATAATCTCAGCCTCAATATGGACAACACGAAGGAGATGATAGTGGACATCGTGGGACGACACCGCAGTGATAGGTTGCATCACTAGAGGGTATGAAGCAGCCTACAGGAGGGAGTACCTACAGAGAGTGGTAAAGACAGCAGAGAAGATCACCAGGACTCCACTACTCTCTCTGCAGAGCATTTACCACCGCAGGGTGCGTAGGAAAGCTGCCTCCCTCCTCAAGGAGCCTACCCACCCCCAGCACGGACTGTTTATACCCCTGCCCTCCAGTCGGAGGCTGAGAAATATGAGATGCAGGACCTCTAGACTGAAAAACTCTTTCTTTCCCTCTGCCATCAGACTCCTAAACAGCTGACTCAGGATCTACCTCATGTAATTCCATCTGTACTGTTTACATACTCATTTTGCACATGCATAATTGCACACTCACTGCTGAATATTTGCACTTCACGGCTCCACGTAGCATATATTCTCTCTGCATTATATTGTGTTCTTGTTGTATTTTTATTTGCTCCCTTCACTTGCTGCTTTAAAGTGCCTTAGATTTGTGTTAATGCCTATTTAGATTTGTGTTATTGCTCATCTACTTTATATTTCACTTGTATTGTGTGGCATTCATGTGGACGGCAAAGTAAGAATTTCATTGCACAGGGAAATATGTTTCCTAACTGTGCATATGACAAATAAACACTTTGACCTTGACATTACCTTAAACAAAAGAAAAATCAACTGACACAAATAGGAAACATATATATTGGCTGGCCAAACCAATAACACACACAGGCAATAGACAATAACGCTAACTAACCAACAAACACTGAACAGATCATCTGCTGGGGGCAACAGTGGTGAGGTGGGTAGAGCAGTCGTCTCCCACCCGAAAGGTTGAAGGTTTGAATCTCGGTGCCTGCAGTCCACATGGCGAAGTGTCCTTGGGCAAGACACTGAACCCCCAAGTTGCCCGTTATGGGGGCCTGTATGCACGCAGTGGTCCGGGGCTCAGCTCCAAACAAAATCTTGTTGTGCGTATGACAATAAAATATAGCTTATTCTTCTAACAACTAAATATTTTTCTTCTGATGTCAAAAAAAATTTGAAAAATAAAGTTTCAACATAAACTACAAACAAATAAACAATATATTTCTTCCAAACTCCCCCCTTCCTGTATTGGGCACTTAGGCCCTCACAGTTCACAAAATTATCTCCACATTTGGCTTTTCACACATGTAGCACACAACAGGAGGTAGTCCATGTCAGACGTGTTCTCAAATACTGGCTAGAGCGCATGGGAGGCTAGGCATGACACCATCATGTAGACTGTTTGTAATTTGGTCATAAACAACAAGTCTCTTGCTGTATCTTAAATTTGTCTGACGATTCTGGTGCCTGCTCTTTACGACAGAAGTTCCTGAATCTCGTCAAATTTTCAGTTAGATATTTTCATTGGTGTCCTTGTTGTAAATAACCATTTTTCTTTACCATCTTCTGGTTTTGCACTAGTCGCATGGGTCACATCATAGAATGTCATCAACACACCCACTAGCTCCATGTGAATACCCTGGACTATAGGCAGCTGTTTTCTTACATGGGCTCGCTCCGGCTCACTCAGAGGTTATGCAGGCTTTGCATGGTAAAGTCCCCTTAATATCTGGGCCAGCTGATTCAGACATACGTACAGCTCCTCCAGGTAATGTCTACAGAATTTCAGAGTTCCAGTACATGTCTGAAAAGGAGCTTTGGTTGGCAAGGGAAAGATCCTTAACATTGTCATACTGTTTCCTCCTTTGATACCACTAGTCAAGAGTCATAATTCCTAGGAGCTACACAGGGCTTTTTTTACTTGAAACAAACATACATTATCCAACTGCTACAAGAATGAAAGTTCTTTACAGTTCAAATGTGTTTAAGCTTGTCGGATGGTGCAGATGCCACTTTAAGGTGAGTTATTTACATTGATGTTTAGTTTGTTTAGCATGGCAGGTCATCTCTGAAGCCACAATGTCTGATCATTTGACTCTACATATCTGCATTTGAATGGGAAGTTGGAAAGTAGTTTTTTTTTTTTTTTTGTTCC
>NW_018127985.1:3309418-3357826 GCF_001952655.1 Monopterus albus | reverse complement strand
GGGGCTCAGCATCTGACTGAGGCTGTTCACACTTAATGTCATGTCTCTTTAACCCCAGCTGGGAAACTCCATTATTCCTGCTCTATTGTAATGATAATGCTGTGTTATCTGTGTAAGGGACAAATATGCAAGGAACAATAGGGATGTAGACATGCATTCAATTTATGCATCCATAATTGCTTTTGATGATGTAGATAATTATGTTGCAGTCCGAAGAGTTTTTGCAGCAGGCCAATTACAGCAAAACCTTGAAGTCCTTGTATTTCCTGACCAACTATCCCATCCCATCTAAATAATACTTTACCAGTATTTTTGTGCCAAAAGTATAAATGTATTTCGATGCTATACTCTGTACTTTAACATTGTAGCTTACAAAATATGAATTCCTCACTGGGCTTTAATTATTTCAGACATTTAATGCCACTGAAAATAACTGTAGAATTACTCCTTGAAAAGTGACTGTCTGGAGCATTTGCTGGTGGAAAGTGGTTCTATGTGTATGTATTTTAAGGTAGGGACAATCCATAGCTGTATTAAGGAGAACTGGATACCAGATTACAAGATGGATTCATTATTGCGAATGTTACTCTGTGGTGCATTCTCTGAAAAGGTTTCTTCTGCTTCTAAAAAATTACCCAGATGTTACACATGCATCCACCTTTGGGCCGATGGAGCGTGCACACTATCGCCCTTCTCCAGCCAACTTCCTATAGGCTTATCACGCACATGAATGGGGTAAAACGTATAAATCATGCAGCTGCTCTGTGCTTTCAAAATGCCATTGGATCAAATTGATTGAATATATCAGTTTTATAGTCACCCTTTTTCCAGTGATTGTCTATGGGAAAAATGCTTTTTGGGCCACTGTCATGTGGTAGATGTGGAGGTTGTAGCAGTGCAGTGTGACTATGTCAATATTTCTTTGCAGCCCAGCACCCTTCCTGGGGACTTGGAACAAACAATGTACAGATGGGTGACAAATGAAAATAAAGGCTAATAGAAAGCATCTCAGTAAAGTGATGTGCCACCAGAACAGCTTCAATGCACCTTAACTCTACAAGTCTCTAGACTCTACTGGAGGGATGAACACTGTTCTTCAAAACGGTTTTACTTATTTGATGTGGTAGTCCAAGATCCTTCCTAGTTGTACAACTGAGTTAAGATTGGATGACTGTGAAGGCCACAGCATCTGATTCACATCATTTTTATAGCCATCACACAGTTCAGTGACCCCTCGTGCCCTATGGATGGGGCCATTGTCATCCTGGACGAGACCACTCGTTTATTCAGGGTTTTCCCTTCATTCGTCACCTGTCTGTTTTATATATTGTCATTTAGGTTGAAGGACTTGCTGCTTGGAGGGGGCTTAAACAGTGAGACTGAACTTCCTATCTGTTCTATACATAAAGTGGCTAAAACTAGTTTCACCTGGACCAAGTACTCTTTATGATTAATTACATTTTGCTGGTACTGCTTTGTTGGAGTATTGGAGTATTTTTTATTGTACTATTTTCACATTGGTGTGTTAGTTTTACTTGACTAAATGATCCTTTTCTGCAACTGTGCACATAGTTGTGACAGCTGACTCAAAGCTTTAAATTTGTTGGCTAATAGCTTTTAGTGTTAATAGCATAACGCTGATCTTTAAAATACCCATATATGTATTCCTATGATTATCTGATCTGAAAATACAAATCTCCTTCCTGTTAGTGCTTCCTTTTCTCTGCTGTCAGTTTCAAGCTCGCATGAGTGTGTCTGATTGAAATTGTTGGGGCAGGGTGGATCGAAAGACCCCCTGTGATTAGGAGGTCAGCAAGTCTGAGAGATCAAACTCTCCTTCCTCATTCTCTAATCACAGACTATATAAAACAATCTTAGCACCACTTAACCTGTGCAGGGGCCCTGATATGGCTTGGCATGCTCTGTCTCTATTAATCAATCAGCTTCAGGCTTTCATGAGATCTGGGATGCAAATGCATGTTATGGCTGAAGGTCCTGGTTTGTGTTTTAATCATTCAGGTCTCGGCTGCCAAATTCCTGTGATATACATGCAGCTTGAATACAAGACTAATACAGCCAATAGCAAAGAAGAATACTCTTAATTTACTGTAAGAATTCAGAAATCACTTCTTTTACATCTGCAAAACATTAAACATGAGCAGATATTTAAATGTGATGCTGTTTCTACAGCTGGCAAAGAAGGAATTGACTTGTGAATAATACAACTGTGTGTTGAGGATTTAAACCAAATTTGTTTTTCTCTGTTTTGCTGTAGCACAACATCATACTGTGTCCCACTGAGTCAAATCTGTCCCCACCCCCCAGTTTATTCTCACTGGAGAGTTACAGTATGATGATACTGACAACACAATTTAGGGAGCAGAACCAACTCAGCTCTTTTGTTTTCTGGTGACAGCTCTATGTGCACACTAATACAAACTCTACTGGTGAGGGAATTGAAAGATATGGGAGTGCTGAAATTCAATATCATTCACCTTTATCAGCTGTGTAGATGCCAAAGCTGGAAGATACCAGTTCACATTCTTTCCTCACTCCACCTTCATCTAAGATGGTATCGTCCAGCTTCTGATTGATTGAACACACCTGATCCAGGTAATCAACAGTGGGTAGGGCAGGTATGGTTGGAAAACAAGCTTGATTTAGCCACTTGTTAGCAACCACCTTTTTCAAAACATGCAAAAAGAAAGAAAAATGAGTGGGGTATTTACAGATGTATTTTATTTTGTAGAACAGAAGGTGAAAATGTATTGGCCTTGTGTTCACCACAACCCTTATTTCAGGCGTCTAACCAAAGAGTGGAAAAAATGTTAACTCACTTCTGGGTTTTAGGACTTACTACTATGGCAGTTTATATAGAGAAACAATACGTTTCATTTGGAGTCATGAGTCTTTTACGTTTTTGATCTCTACTAACTCCTGAGAAATATGTCTCATTAGGTGTTCTATTCTTCACTATGTTCATCAGCTAGTGGCTGTGTCTACCTCCAAACTGGATAAGGCAGTGCACACTGTTTTTAGAGCTTTGGTGTTGCAGACAACTTCCTGCTGTGGCCAAGAATGACATTATGAGAACATCAAAGTTGTGCACTGGGCAGCTAAGTTGTGAACTGAAAGTCTCCAAACTGGGCACCACATTTTATCCAGGTTTGTCAATATGAGCTTGTCTTTCACACTGTCACATTAGGTAGTTGATTGATAATGGCCCTTTCAGTAATGTTTTGACTGCTGGACTATTTTTACAGTCTGAAACATCTACTTGTACTTGAGTAAATGATCTGAATACTTCCTCTATCTCATACTTGCTTGTGACAATAGATCAGAACTAAAAAAATAAGGTGTCATGTTTACAACTGGTGAGAGGTTACTGACTTTATAGCTGAAGTTTAACATTTCTTCACTCTTCATGCTATTAAATATGACAGTTCTCTTGTTGTAATATGTTTTTTTTCCAGCCCTAAATGTGCATGTAATGATGCTACCAGGGGTCAGTTTCATTGTGAGAAACGGCAGACATTCTACTATGCTCTTTGAATCAGTAGGCTGCTTCACTGAGGCAGACCATGTAATGTCCCTCCCTGCTGCTGTATACAGTCAGGGAGTTGCACTGAATGGCTGCTCCATCTTCTGAGGCTGGCTGGGCTGCTTATGAGAGGAACATAAACTACCCCGCAATATCCCATTGTCTCTGGCCACTTAGTTCCTCTCATTGTTAGAGGTTATTTTGCCCTTATGAGGGGCAGAAGGTTTTCAGTGACAGGTGATTAATGACTCACTGCAGCTTCCTCTTGCTGAAAAGTGCACACTCAGTCTAGACTAAGATTTCCCCAACCTATCACCTCCTTACCTAGTGACATCTAGTTGAGGAAATTTTAAATCTCAGACTTTTGTCTTGACCTAATTTAACACGTGTTCCTCTAACTGAAAAAGCTTAATTGATTTTTAAGTTTGTCACATTTACATCATTCCATTCCCTCATGGTTAAACATATCAAAGCTTAAGCCTTATTTATTTTCCATGGCTTTTAGCACTTAGTAGTGTCTGATATTTTCTGATTTTGGTTTTATGTCACCCGTGATTGTTTTGCTTTTGCAATTTATTATCCTATTTGTATGAAGTACTATGGTGGTTTTAAAGTGCTATATAAATGAATTTTCATGAGACTTTTTAAAATCTGAGCAAATGGAAAAGTAACATGTTACTTATGTCAGACTCAGCACAATGTATAATAGCTGCGTTGGTCTGCAACACAAAATGTACTGCTCTCACAAAGGCACCTCAGAAATTGTGACATGTTTTTCTTGTTTTTCTTGAATGAAAATTGAGACTAGACGTATGGTTATGTTTAGGCACAAAACTATGCCACATAGTTAAACTTATGCACACAAACTACATGGTTAAGGTTAGGAAAAGGCCCTGTGGTTCGTTAAAACACTTAAAACACCATGCTAGATATGACCTTTGGTTCTCTGCATGAAAGTCACCAGTGTTTTTATTGTTATAAAGTTCCAAACCGTATGCCTTTGACAGACACCACATTAGTTTGTTTCCACAGTTCAATGGAACGACTACATTTCATGTCTCTTATAAGATTGTTCCAATGTCCTCGGTCAATCAGGAGCGGGACGGTGCTGGAGGAACCATGACCAAGGACACACAAGAACATCCTTCATGAAAGTTTTTTGTGAACTGACACACCCCTTTATCACAACTCAGAGGGTGATTGGACACTTCACATGAAGGCTCTGAGAAAAGGACGTCTCATTTCGTTAATAGCATGTTTCCTCAAGTCCTTTCTCCTTAGGTTTTCCTTGCATCTCCTGCGGGAAACAAGTGAGGGAACAACAGTGCTTAGGGACTTGGGATGTACCCAGCAAATGTTGCCATGGCACAGTTTTACAGCTGTTATTGTGACACTACTACATTTTATGTTCTGGACCAATGTAGCTATTTTAGGCCTATGTTTTGCTGTGAAACTGGGCTATTTCATCAAAAGGTATATTGTAAATTGACAAATTAATGATTTTTTTACTGTATTTCTTGACGGTAAAGGTATCAAGTAGTAGCATTGGTGAGCAGCAGTGCTAGGTGTAAGAAATGTACAAAAAAATGATTTATAATGCATAGAAAAAGAGCCAGTTCTGCCTCCTGGTTGGCACTTTCAACAATCCCTCAAATCTCTTTCTATGTTGAGTAAAGACTAAAGGAAACACTCCTGAATAATGAAGGAAGTGTTCCTCTCATATGAGGCCCGTAACAAAACAGGAACAAAATAATGAATACATTTTGCGGTAGTGGTGTTTCACAGGGACGCTCTGCCTTCCTACTATAGAAACCACACAGGGAGCCACCTTTGTTTTCTGACCTTTACCATCAAACACTATTCTTGTTTCCAAATCCCACCGAGTGCAAGAAACAACCAGACTCTGCTGGGGCCTGTATGACTCAAATTATATCATTTGTCCAATTTGCTATTGTTTCATCCATGTCAGGATAATTTGCTTTGGGTTTCTCTGTAATGTCTTGGGTGTTGGCTACCCCCCCTGAGAGACCTGCTATATAGTGAGTGCCCTAGATAGACTGTTTATCAAGTGCCCCATGTTCTGTCAAGTTGACTTTCCAACCATGATGCACAGATAAATTGTACAGCTTCATTTCACTGGTAATCTCAAGAGGAACAAGCCTGTGACCACAGCAGGAGTCTGTTTACCTGAGGTATTAATTGGGTCAGAGTTAAAAGCGCTGCAGAGACTGTTCTCACCGAGGATAAAGACAAGGCAGTCATCATTACTCAACACCTACTGTATAATGACAGCTTCATCTCTCCCTCAGTAGCCATCTCACTCCTAATTAATCTCATCATCTCTCCTAACAGTTGGATATTCAGCAGCTAAACAGATTCAACATATGCTAGCATCACTACTAGCACTCTGAACACATTTTTCCTGAAATGTGAGCACTAGATCTGTCATATTTTCTAAAGAAGCCAAGTCAGGCTTTCAAGGTCAGAGTTTGTTCTGTTCAAATCAGCCAATACTGCAAAATATCCTAATCCATTTTATTTGCTTTAGAGTCTAGGCAACGTATGTTCCCTTAAATACGTGTTCACGACCGTTTTGTGCGAATCTTAATTAATTATCCGCATTAAAATGAATCATCAAAGGATGTGGTATTTTATTTTTGCCTCATAAAAAAGCTTGAATCTTCACAATCAGTGTCAGATTTTGACAACTGGTGGCAGCCTACTCATTAATCAACTCGTGAACTCGGTCATTTTCTGCCTCCTGGGTTCACCAGGCACAGACAGCAGTTACAGACAGTAACCACCAAACGCAGTGGACTCCTTGACAGCTCCGTCTGGCTCTTCCAAATCATATAGACAGCCTTTCCTGTGATGACTGCAGCCAATTCATGGGAACAGGAAGAAATCAGTAGCCTTTAATAATGTTGAAGTGTTGAAATGTCGTCTTCGGCCTCATCATTCGCAGGCAGGGTGTCATGCTTCCCCAATTAATTGCTTGCGTGCCAAATGTATCTTTGCACATTATCTTGTTCTATCTTTTGATTGCATGTGCTTAATCCTTATCATAATTGGAGTTGCACACTGCCACTGGGCCAGTCATGTCTCATACCAAATTAGGCTTAAAATTGTTTACTGAAGTTTGAATGCTACTCACTTTAGCTATGAATTTAATATCACAGAAACCAATTATGCTGCTACATTAATATTAAAAATGAAAAATAAATCATAGATATAGTGACATTTAGTGGGGGTATCTATTGTTCCTTTTTATTCTGACAGGAGATGATGCGTTTTCACACCAAGCCATCCAGGCTGCTCGTGTATTTTATTAGCTCTTGATAGCACATGAACAATTCCCGGAGCAAACAAATCAGTCCACTCAACCATCAGGGCACCAGTGAAGCTAGTCCTCCCTGGAAGTGTTTTAAGTCTCAGGCAGAGTACCGAGAGGAATAATAATCATAACCATGAATGGGCTACATGGGTAATAGAGCACCACCTCTATATTGCTGCTTGCCATGTGAAGGTGTTGTTTTCACACACGTTGTGAGATGTTAGCACATTGTAAAGGCAGCGAAAGGTCAAGACAGCACCTATACTTATTAGCAAAGCTCAAATGTGATACATTAATTCAATCAAGAACCCTTATTTCATACTTATATTACTATATATACACTTGTAGGTTCACCTCACTTGAATGTGCTGGAGGCAAATGTAAAGTAGTGGTCATCCAATTAGCCAAACAAAAAGAAAAGGTCTATTTTGATATCCATTTTTCTGGCTTTTTAGCCTTGTCATCTGTAGTTGTTAAAGGCTTAATCCACATTTTTGACCACATACATTTGCTTTTATAATTAAAGTATGTGTTAATTAAAAAAATGAGCATGTTGTGTTTGTCAGTGATCAAAAGTAAATCAATATATAGTTGCTGTGCCATATTTACAAAGTATTTCTGATGTCAATGAGAATTTATTAGGATAAAAGAAAACACTGAAAACTGAATTAGGTCCTTTGTTGAATCTTACATGAACACAAGATAACAAAGTCAACACTTTTAGTTATTTTACATGATAGATTCTCATATTTAGCAGGGGACCTTATTTGTTTACACTGGGTTTATGGAATGTACCTGTAGGAAACAATCAAGTTTGATTGATTGTACTAACAATCAAAAAACAATCTATATGAAATTAGTATTTTATTTACTTGTGCTCAACTGTCCCCCGCCTGTATACTGTACGTGTGTACATGTAGTGTATCTTCTTAAGTTACGGCACAAATGTGAATGTGTATTAAGTTTGGCCACGAGATGAACTATATTGGATTAAAAAATACACACATAGATCCTCTAAGGATTTTCAGCTTACAATTGGCACAACAAGAATAAAAAAGAACAGCGTTGAAGTTAAGTGAGCAAGTTAAGACAAAAAGGCTGATGATATTCGGGATGATATTAGAGTTTTTACTCTGCTGCTGAAACACAGAAGAGCATTGTTAGCTCTTACTAAGTTCCACTCATATAGCTTTCATGACCTTATGATCTTTTGTGAGCTGGTTATGGTATGTACAGTGCAGTGCACTCGTTCACTGATCACAATTAATGATATTTTAAAGCTGTGAATTAAGAGCCTCACAGAGGGCTCGTGCCATGTGTCCAACTGTTTGTCCAGACTTAAGACAGTATTGCAGGCTCTTGTGAAAGGTATTTCTTATCCTCTGCAGTCTCTATGGAGGCATATTGGCAGACACTGTTTGCTCTGTTAATTAAATTTCCTCTTTGCAGCAAATGAGGTCATATTCCACCATTGGTGTAATGTCTCTCTCATGTACAACAAAGGGAATGCAGAGAGCCCAGGAAGCTTTACTGAAACAATCAAGTATATCATTGTTTGTCTGTGGATCTATATTTTTGAGGGACATCACCATGGTGAAATTTGATGCCACTGCTTGTGGTTTTTATTGGTTCAATTTTACAGACAGTTGGGATTAATGTCAGTCTCTATAGCTTCAAGGAAAAAATGGGCAATAATGTAGGAGCATCTCCCATTATTCTGAGGCTATAGGATGAAATCATTTGTTCTTAACTCAGTTTGCAATACTGTTAAGATTGTAACGCTGTGCCATTTAAAATGCCGTCCATCATGATTCATGTCATATTTGACTTAGAGATGATCTCCAGGGTGGCTGTTTGTGCCAGAATCCTTTTTCTGGGCTATAAATAAGTATATGTTTTATGTTATCATTTTTCTTTTTCAGAAGAGTGTCTTACAAACCTGGGAAAGTGATATTAGTACATGTTTACAGTACAAGCACATTGACAGACACGGGAAGGGTTAAGAGATGGCGTCTCTGAGTGCCTTGTTTGTTTACACTAGTGCACACTGTCATAACTAAATACCACAGTTAAAGACATGCATTTGAACTGAGAAGAAGTAGTTATTTTCTCTAATTGGAAATGTCCACTCCCAGTCAATGAGTTGGGCTGCAAAGATAAGTAAAAGTGGCCATCAAATTAAACAGACAAGGAAATTTCCATTTTGATGTCCATTTTTCCTCTTTAGCCATGTCTCTTTTGTTAAGAAACACTCAAGCTGAAATGAAATCAAAGGTTTTTATTTACCTGCTATTAACCATAAATAAATAAAAAAATTCTGTTCCCTGTCTTATGCAGATACGACAGTCATTTTGAAGAAAAACATCCTGTATGGCTCCAACGGTTTTAATTACTTTACAATTTAGCATGACCAAAACTATTTGAGAGTGACTAAAAACTGAGAGGCTCAACAGCTATAAACATCATGAAATTCAAAATGTTTGGAGTGTGGAGACAAAACAATTTAGTGCATTTAATATTTTAATTGATTAGACTGAATATTGTCATTTTGAGTTTAGCTGGTGTAATAAACGGTTCCTACAAAGTAGAAATGCTTCTTAGCCTTGTGTAGTCCAGTATTTTGGAGTTTCTGCGTCACTGTTATCTGTCGATCTGACTTAACTTTGTGCTTTCAGTCATTTGTGACATGTTGAAAGAAGAGTGTCAAGCACTTTTAGTGAATAAAGGTTCCGATTTGTCACTTACCACCCACTGTAAAAGTAATAGATATCCACTCCGTTTATATATTATACTCTTTGTACAGTATATTATTAATGCAGCATCTAAAAAAGGGGACATGTACTCAGTTTCTTTGATTCATCCCCAACACCAGAAGCAGTGAACTTGTTCACAGGGAAGTTCATTAATATGCATTAACATAACAATACTCCCACTGGAGCCCATTGATGCTTATGTGACTGGGGTAGTAGCATTGTTGCACTGCATTATGGGGCAACAAAGGGGCATGAAGGTGAAGCAAATAATACAGACAATGTCTTTTCAGTGTGTATGAACAAAAGCACAACATGCTCTTTTGCTGAGGACGACACTGCTATCTTTGACTCCGACTCCTTTTTTTCCAATATGTTTATAACTGACAGTAACAGTGAAATGAGCAAATACTGAAGCTGTAGTGGACTAACTGATGAATGAAAATGAAAGACATTAATTGTGGACAACAAAAGGGCTGAGACTACAAGGCAAAAGAAGGAAAGAAATAGTTTCTACAGGGATGACTAGTCTCATTCAGTTTTACAAGCCTCCACCAAAGTAACCAGCTAAGCTTCACTTTGTCTTTGTCCTACAAATTACATTAATATATAACTAATTTTGAAGGAAACAAGCCCAGTGACAGACTGGCAGCCTGTCCAGGGTTGTACTCTGCCTCCCATTGTCAGCTGGGATTGGCTCCAACCCTCTTGTGACCCTCTGGAGGGTAAGCAGGATGGATAATGAATGGATAGGTGGGCAAAACAAGCACACAAACAAAAACAAGTTAAATTGTTCCAGATTGTTCCTGGACTGTGTCTATGTTTTGAGCACTCTGTGCTTAACAAATGCTTTTTAGCTTTGAAATCTGCCGTCACCATATGCTGTAGGACACATCGAGGAGCTGAAACTCTACTTTTTGCAATAAGATGAAACAAGAGAGGATTTTCCACACCCTGTTATCTGTGATGTCACACTGATGGGTCCCACACTGATGTGGAAAAAAGCAAAAAGGTCACACAGGGAGCAGCTAGGAACATTTTCTGGTGATCAGACTAAGTGCTATAGCCTTTTTTGTAAAAGCACTACTACAATAACGCTGCATCCTATTTTGTTGAGCAGCCCTTAGGCTGTATGGCAGTTCTTTGTTCTATGTCCAAGAGATGTTCAAGTTCATGATGCTGAAATTGATGTTTCTTTTCTGATAATGGTATATTTCCATCCAAAGGCTACACAATCTTAAATCTCCAAGCACAGTGCAAAGACACAATGTAAAGTTGATATACAATTAATGGATGGTAAAAAGAACTTTTTTTTTTAAACCTGGCATGATGTGCTTTAGTTGTCTTTTGTTTTCTGGTGATTTTGTCACCAATGCTACAAAGCCACAGAATTGTTTCTTATTCATTTATTTAGGCATTTTTACGATGTTCTGTTCTTAAGAAATATTTCCATAAATTTTTCATAGTTCTGGTTTTTTATCATTCACCCACTGAAAAATGCCCTATATCTCCCTAATTGAAATTGAAGATTGAATCTTGGGAAAAGCCCATGCAAACAGAGCAGGGTGAAAGGTGGGGATAATATTAGGGGCCCACAGCTGGAGAGGGACCATAAAAATCGTAGCAGGGTGTATGAATTAATTAAGTGGGGCCCAGAGCAATATTCTTTCAAGGATCCCAGAATTCCTAGCTATGGCCGTTCGTGATATATTTGACTTAATGAATAGAGGGAATAGACAGATCTTTGTAAACCAACATAGAAGTTAGGGTTTTTACAGCAGAGGTCCAGATGAATTTTGCACTGGGTTTTGGATGCAGTTATTAACTACTACAGCCAATAAAGCACAATTCATTAAAAGGCTGCAATTTTAAATTGAATTACACTATAATGGCTTGAGAAACCATTGAGGTCAGTTGCTATGAAGATGCAAGGTCATAACTAAAAGAAGACTTAAGCTCCAGTGTATATGAAACTACTATTACCACTCAAGTATAATACATCCACTGGCTGATCGTCAGGGGATGCAAGCAGTATGGCTGCACCCACACCATCTGGGGGCCTGGACGGGCTCTCAGGATAATGTGAATGTTCAAATAATGTAAAACAACAGTGTACCACGATGCTAAGTCAACTGAGGGACTAATTATGTGCCACCATTAAGGTTATCATTATTGTACCTCCTCATACAGTAACTGTATTTGCACCACCCACAGAGCATGCATAGTTCCATAAATCAAAGGCACCCTCCCAGCAGTCATTAGTGTAGAACGTCAGCCAAATTCAGAAGAACGTATAGTGCGTTCATTCAAAATGCCTCAGACATACAAAGGCAAGAGTGGTGCTCAAAGAGAAAGGAGATGCGAGATCTGAAGTTTTAAAACTGAAGAAATGGGATTATTTTTGGTCTGTTCTGTATCATTGTTAACAACAATGAGCTAACGTTAGCTAAAAACAGAGGACGCCATGGCTAGTAGCAAAGTAGCCCTTCCTTTATTATTTGTGTTGTATTTGGTTATTTGTGTTTGTGTGACTCCCTGTTTTGTATTAGCATATAGCTTACTAGTTGTTGGACTGCATTTGTTTTGGTGTTTATATTGCTGCTGTGTAATATACCATAGCTATGTTATATTTTCCTGTTGACAGTTTAATTATTGATTTTTGCCCGTGATTTCTGTCCATAGCCTTTTATTTGATTGATGTGAATTTTTGTTTGTGTGAGTATGTGCTATTTTCTAATTGATTATATGGAGGCTATATTTAGGAAGAGGTAGTCTTTTGTTTGCACAAGCGACTGGTTGCCCTTTTATATGAATTGAATTATGGGATGAGGGCCCGGTAGTGTGGTCTACACACAGGCCCGGTGCTATGTTGTTCCACTACTGAATACATCTGTTATCCATGTTTTAAAATCTTCAGAGTTTAATGCAGGTTTGACCTGTGGATGGAAGCTAAGGTTCACATTACAGGTCTCAATGCTCAGCTCCCATCCATCCATCAGATATTTATATTTGATATTTTTTATTCGTAGTTCACATTCATGACATGTATCCAGCTCCAGTGTGAAATCTTTCTATGCTGCCAGACATAGAAGCATTTAAGCCCCACAACAGCAAGAATAACAACAATTCATCATGCAGTTCCCTCAAAAACTGTCCATTTACAATAGGTTGCTTTCAGTTTGACTTGAACAGAAGTTTCTCCATTAATGTACAACAAATCCCTGTCACTCTGCTGACCCTCTTCACTGTTGTTAGCCTGTTCTGTTACCGGTCTGTGAGGGTTCGAATAATAATTGCAAACAATACGCACTTTTAAATTTGTACTTGGATGACCTATCAATAAGGTTAACTCAGACCAAGACTGGGTGCATGGTTGGGGAAACCCTGATTAATCTTTTTTACTATATGTGGATGATTTAGTAATGTTTTTCTCCCTGCAGCACTGGATTCCAACAGCTGCTTGGCATGTGCTCGAGATATGGTGCTCAGTTTGATATTATGTTTAATCCTAAAAAAAGTAGTATTATGATTATCAAAGATGAAGAAGATTTGAAGCTTAGGTTTCCCACATATGTGTTGTCAGGCCAGGTGTCAGAAGTGGTTAATAGAGTTAAGTATCTGGGCCACATTATTAGGAATGATCTTAGTGATGATGACGATGATTTGCATCACTGCTGGTGATTGTATGCCCAGGTCAGCACCCTGGCTTGCAAATTTGGGAATTGCACTGATGCTGTGAAGATTTTGTTGTTTAAATCATATTCTACTTCTTTCTTTTCTTCTGTAATATCACTACGTTTTATGTTCTGTTACTGTATGTTTAGTTTTATGTGCAGACTGTCAGGTTCTAAGAATGTGTTAATTATGCATTTGGTAGAGCCTAGATTGGGTGATATGAGGCATTCCTTCTCTATTTGGATGCACTGGAGACATCGTTCATGTGATTTTTAATATTTTTCTTTTGTGATTTGCATTGTGTTTTATTGCTTTTATGGACTTTTAGTCTTGAATAAAGGATTCATTCATTCATTCACATCTGCAGGGGAGTGAGATGTTAAGAGCAAATCACATTATTTCCAGAGAACACATACAGTATGAGTTGGATTTAAGACCATATATAGAAATGGCCCAGACTAGATACATCTGATTTGGTTTGTTTGCACGTTTGTGAGAAGAAAAAAATCTGATTTGGGTCACTTCAGCTGGCAATGTGAACGTGTCTTTGTTTCAGACCAGCCAAAATCTATTTTACATCATTAAAGTCTATGTAAAAATCACATTCAGTTGTGTTTGCACTTACACCAGCAGTTTATCTTTGATCCTTTAAATTATCGCTTTGTGTATTAAAAACCTGAAACAGGACAAGAGTGTTTAATGCTGTAACTCTTTATAATTATACTAGTGAGCGACTGAATTACCATTATTGCAATGGTTTGCTATTGCCATATTTACACTTGAGATGTTTATAGGTACTGGTACGCCACTCCACTCATGATTAAAGACATGAAAAATATATGTAAAAAAAAAAATATATATTATCCTCTTGTAGTCCACCTGTAGATTTTGGTTAGACTGGTGCTGAGAACACATGGAAGATTTAAAGTGACAGACAGAAATCTCTATTAAATTTGCATTAACACATTGTGTAAATCTGCTGATGATTGCCTCACAGAGACCCTGTGGTTCAGTGTGCCATCCCCAGCTTCTGTACACTGGCCAGATGGCCACTTCAGAATGAGACTGACACAGTGTTTCAAACTGATTTCATGCTAACTCTCAGGAGAGGGAGGCAGACCATCCGCTCTGCTGGGAATCGGGATTACAAAATAGCCAATTAAAAACGAAAGTGGTGAAATCTTGGCCTGATAAGGTGGAGATTAAATCGGTTATAGTTTATTAGGCAGAATTACTTATCAGAAACTATTCCTCTCCAAACAGATTTCCATTACGAGCCCAACTCCTTTTTATCTGCACTTCTTTATCTGATGGCTGCACTCTGT
This sequence comes from Monopterus albus, assembly GCF_001952655.1. NCBI lineage: Eukaryota > Metazoa > Chordata > Actinopteri > Synbranchiformes > Synbranchidae > Monopterus > Monopterus albus. Next base: position 3,343,201 of record NW_018127985.1, on the reverse strand, counting down.
AATTATGAATCCTTCAAATAGCAATTATGACACCAATTGGACAGCATTTCCTCATACATTTCATTTATTCTCCATTATGGCTTTGAAATGCTGAACATCTTGAAAATCTCTGAAAATCTCCTTGGAAGAGAACAGTTGAGCCTGACCTCACTTCTACATACAAAACATCATTTAAATTATGAAGAAAATATGAATGAAGAAAATCACTTAATTTATTGCCACTGAACCTTAAAAAACAATCATGTCAGATTGCTGTCCTTGTTTCTCAGCATCCATCATGTGCCCACCCGGTGCCACGTGTAATTACTCCTGGAGAATGGCTGAGCAGATGCGAGGGCTGTGAGTGAGACTGAATCAGGAGGCACCGGCGGGTCCCCATGTCCCCAGATAACTGGTGCTCGCTCTGCTTCTGAGGCATCTGTGCAGCACCTGTGGACGGAGCAGCACCCCACCTGCTACCACACATCAGCTGTCTATTTTTCCCCTGAAGCCCAGGGCCTCTCCTACAGCCTCTGCTACAGCCTCTCCCCCGGGTCAGCCAGGTTCATGAGAAAGCCCCTTATAAGCTTTTCTCACCTTCCACTAGGTCCAGAACATTAAGAGCTTCTCGGCCGGTCTGAGGTTGATCTGCTACCTGGGACATCCTCTGACCCTGACACTGTTCACCCTGCCTCCTTAAACATTGTCAATCTCACACCATACCTGAGAGCTCAGCTGCTATTGGCCAACTGCAAAACACACAGACAGTTTATTATACCTTCCCTCTTTGCTCTAACCAAACACTGAGCTCATATCTTGAAGGCTGGTACTGGATCCCTTCATTCTCTTCTAAGGTCCCGGAATAGTCGCTGAATCAGATTGATATAGATTGAATTCTTAACCTGCCTATTGTGAACAACCATTTGTATTCATGAAATCAAAGTATTTGCCTCTGAGATGAGCATCTACTATGTATCGGTACATATAGTGGAGGCTGAAGTGTTGATAACGTGAAGCAATAATACCCGATTGCATTTCCATCTCACCTTTCATCTGAGAATCGTAAAGCTCTTTATTTTGTGTGGAGATAACCAGGCCTCTGCCACTACAATGCACAGCAGAGTAATTGCAGCAGGGAGATGAAGACTCATTAATTTTTTTTTTTGAAATTAGAGCAATGTGGCCCTGACAGGGAATTTAATACCTCCACCTCTAAATGCTATAGCATATGTTATTATTTTTATCAATCACTCAGCATAGTTTGCATTTCAACTGCATATAATCATCTCCTTCAGGACGCTGAGGAGACTTGTACTGTGATTATTGTGAATGAAAAGCTTTGAATTTCCAAAGGTTTTGGGTGAAATATTTTTCTGTCTTTATCTGGAATAAAATGCAGGATGAATATATTGATGCATCTGTTTGATATTTTCTGTTATCACAAAGTTTAACTCAACCTAGTCAAACAATTTTGCTGGTTTACTTGTACTAACATTTGGTGAAACTTGCACATTCTTTGCAAACAATGCAGAAAAATGGCAACTGATAAACCAGTGTTGTTGCTACATTGTATTAGCATCAGTGCCTTGGAGCCCTGGCTAGTAATTGTTGGCAGGTCTTAAAAGTTACAGTGTTTGCAGTCCATCAGGCTGTTGGCCACATTGTTTTAATCTGTTGTTGGCAAATCTAGAAAAAATGCTTCAGCTGGTCTATCAATTCACCAAAATGGCTTAATGAAAAACTGGCATTGTTTCATTGTGCCATCTATGGCATAAGAGCATATGTGATGCTGATGCCTCTGGTAATTTTCATATGCATGTTAATATGTTACTCTATACAGAAATATCTGGGGGGGGGGGTCTTCAGCTGTTGGAGCAGAGGCTCTCAGTGCAGATACTGCACGAAGCATAGCATTGTGATGAGGGATATTAGGAGACCCGATCTGATTTCATTAGGAGGAAAAATTAGATGAAATCTTGATCTCAGAGGACACTTAGCAGTGCCTCTGGCAAATTGACAAACATAATGCTGTTTGATTTGCAACCAAAAGTGAACAGCTGACTGGCAATGAATGTATTTTACAAACAGAGCATTTGGCTAAACAAATGCTATCCCCCTTTATTGATAAAGAAAACAATAACAGGGATATTACATCGCAGAAACCTGTGTGCATCTTTATCACTGTAAGATAATTCATGTGTTAAATGAGCATATGATGATGATGATATTATGTTTTTACTGTGTATAAGCTGACACCATGTTGTATCCTTGTGAAGGTACACTGACCCATCACTTTATTAGGTACACCTGTACAATTGTATGCACTTCAATGCAACACTTCCACCTTTACACCAGTTTTTTGTTGAAACTGTCATAAATGTATAAATTCAATTGGATGTTTATTACTGAGGTCATAGTACTGGACTGCTTCATATTTAATAAACATATCATTGAATTTATACATTTATAACAATTTCAACAAACACTGAAACCTTTTGTACTTCACAAACACAGATGTTAAGGTGGAAGTGTTCCGTTAAATTGCATACAATTGTACAGGTGTACCTAATAAAGTGGCTGGTTAGTGTATTTGCTGTGTTGGTGTGTGTATTTCTTAAAATTTCAACAAGTTGGGAACTTTTTAAAACATGGTAATTTATTATTAATTTTAGAAAACGGTGTACTCATGAATTTCCTGTTATGTTTAAAAAGAATACTAAACATTTCTGCATGAATAATAATAACAATTCAATGTGTTCTTTACTTATTGTTACACTTAAACAATTCCTGCGATTTTTCCTGGTCTCAATATCACTTTGATGTGGTAAATTTTTAAACTAATGGCCCATCCTATGCACCGTGGCCTTTTGATGAAGACAGTTGTGCTTTTTTGCACAATTACAGATCACATTTGCCAGCCCCTGGCCTGCACCAGATTTGTTTTCTCATGGTGCTCTGGTCTGAGTGCCTGTCAGGGTCTTCTTTATTCATCCATAGCTGACAATCATACTTTATTGAGAATGGAAAAGTGACGGCTAATTGATTTTACAGTGATACCGATGGAGAGACAGTGAATGTGCCATCAATTCAATCCGCTATTTAATGGTTCCAATTTACTCTGTAAATGTTCACTAAACTAATTTCACTGGGTGCAGCAATCTGAAAAGCTATCATATCTCTAATCTCCTCCTATACATTCATAAGGAAAAGGGAATTTAGCCAATTCAAAGGTGTGGAGATGATCTGTTAGTGCAGTGTAAATGTTTAGAACGTGGCAATTGAGTTCATTTATAAGGATATGAAAAGTTTTATTGGCAGGGTCAGTGGAGTGGAACTGTTGGATAATAGGCAGTTACCGAGAAGTGTTTGAAGGCTATGAAGCATAGAGATGTAGGGAATAAAATGCTGGGACATACCGTAATCAGAAGCTAAACTGAAATTCTGAAACGGTACGGCTGTTAGATTCCCACTGATAAAAGGTTCAGTGGCAGAGGCCATTGCTATTCAACCATCTATTTATTTTCCTCTGTGCAAGCTCTTCAATTTTGGCCAAAAGTAGGAAGCAGTGAGCCGCATATGCCAATGTGGTTTGAGATGGTGATGTGGATGCAATGGGCTCTATTTTTCCATCACAGTGTTTCCCAAACCCAATCATCATTGGTTATGGCTTTGACTTCGGAGAGAGAACAGGATGTTAATATGGCTATTCTCTCACATAAAATACATAGTAGTCTTTTAAAGATGAGTTCATTCAATTCACAACACAATTCAGTGCTCAGTGTGACCTATCAGCGTGACCCCAATACTTCTTTTTCTTCTTCTGTCATTTCCCTTCTTCTTAGGATCATCTTCCAGTGTATTTCTTCATCTTGGCCTCACATGGACAAATACACCCCAGTGTACACAAACATATTTTATCCCTCCATGCTCTTCCTTCTTCCTTCTCTCTCCTCTTCCTTCCTTTGAGGTCAACATCCACACAGTTTTGAAAAATTCAGTCTCATTTGCAGCGGGTATCATGTAACCTGGATAGATTTCAGCGGGGACGTCTGTGATCACATTCTGTCACTATGGAGAGATCCCATCTGCAACCCCCCAGAGTGTCACGCTGTGCTCTACAGTAAAGACAATTCCCACCCTGCTGCTGTTTGTTTACAAGCTGCCGTTTAGACGTCAATTTAGGCTATAATGTATGTCAGTAATGTATGTTAGCCTAAATAGATGGAATCAGGGTTGTTGAATTGGTGTTTTTCTGTTATCCAAATCAAGGCCTGATGAGATCCCCTGTTGATCCTGCCAGACGAGCGTGAAAAAAACCCCAAGATGATGTTTTGTTTTTTAACCATAAATGTTAATAAAGTGGTGAAGACATGTAGAGTGGTGTCTCAGTGGATGTGTACAGTGCAGCCAACGTTAGAGTAGAAGAGTATTCCACAGACATGAGAGGTGGTGATGTTAGTTTACTGTGGTATCCTGTTTGGGGATGTTAGCACCATAGACATCTGTTTGTGTTTGTGGCTAGCCCTGCATGCATGCCTGTTCCAGTGAAGAAGAAATGTAAACATATTAAATATAGTGGAACCACAAAAAGAACACTTAACCCTCCATGAAATATTGGTGAAAACCCTTTCTAGACAGTTTTTTTCCCCCGCAAACTTCATAAAATATTCATTTCTTGTGTAATGGTGATGGCTAATATATGTGTGTATTTACTTAAATAAAAACTTTTGAAAACAGGCTATTTACAAAGTAATTTGAGTATTTTTTTTAAGTTTAATGTGTAATTCTGCACATCTTGCAGCCTTTGGTAATTTCACTGAGGTACAAAATCATTTCTTTATTCATAAATTAAAATTGGAATTTAATAGACTCTTCTTTCTTTTCCAGGGACCCGATAAAAATATCCATTATGAGATCAGCTCTTTAGTTTCTGTGTTGTGGATTACTTTTATCTTGGCAGACATAAATTATGGAACTCTATTCTCTGAGGTAATTGTCCCATTCTTTTCAGCCATATCCCTGCAACGTGTCTCCCCTATCTCTGAACTCAACCCAGATTTTTCATTTCTCATGATTTTAACACATATTACAGCTGAATATATTGAACTTTTTATTTTTAATTTTTAGGATTTTATTTTTCTCACTGGGGCAGTTGGCTGCTCTGATATTTGTCCAACACAATTTGCATAGGTTTTTGTGAGCCAATGTAACTTGGAAAGTGGCCTGCAGTTTATTGATGAGAGTGATGGCACTGTGACCTGATTCAGAGAGCTGCTGTTGCCAAATAAGGATGCTGCAACAGAGGAAGGGAAAATACCTTTAATCCCAAACAAACAAGCATCTTTGGCTGTGAGTGTTTTTTTTTGTGTTTGGTGGTGAAGCCATGTGAGGGGCCAGGGTTAAACAGAGGCTCCAGAGTATCCAGGGGAGCCCAGCTCAGCACAGATAAGGGTGATCATGCTGAAAATGACTCATAGGTAAGACTCCTATCTCTGGATACCCAGCTAGAACAAGTTTTATCAAGCCTCATCCTGATCTGGATCTTAAGGACCAAACTGCATGAATTCTACTAGCAGAGAGGTTATATAGTGGAGCAAGGAATGCTTTACTGTTTTTCAGATGGAGGGCTTACCTTTAGTCAGATGGACCCAGGGATCGCCAGGGGAGGTCATCTTCAACTTCCAGATCCAACTCTTTATTTATTTATCTTTTTTTTTTTCCAACATTCTCCAGGAAGGGTTTGGCACTGAAATTCACTGTTTGACCAGGAGTTTAGATTTTCCAACATCTGGCACATATGATAAGGCTTTTGCAGATGTGATAATGTCATGTTTGTTTGACCGAAAAAGAAATACAAGTTAAAAGGCAATGCTATTTTTGAGCCAACTGAGGTCTGGTCTTAGCTTCTTCTTGTGTAATTTTTATTTCCATAAAAAAAAAAAAAAGATAGAGCGTGCTGATTGAAGGCTTTTACTTTCCATTATATCCTTCTGCTTTACTTGGAACACATTGTACACCAAGGCACCCGGCTCAGGTCATCTGAGTGTGCAGTGCTTAGGTGCACAAACCTCATTTTCAAATTTATTTCAATAGTGGAGAAGAGATAACAGTGTTTCAGCGAATCGAGAGTATTCCCTTTCAAATCACATCATCCAAGTCCCAACACACTTGACTCTGGATTAGAAGAACCAGATTAAAAAGCTCAATTTAATTAGAGTGAATGGATAGATCTACCACTTGAAAGAGCAATAAGTAAGGTCCCACTTATAGAGAGATATCTGCTGGCCCACTGAGGTCTATACACCCTAGGTAAAATTGAAGATGTAATCTTTCCAGTGCAAGAATAAACTCCTCTGGCTGCCAGCCGGGGATACACAGAGCCTCATGATGTGCCCTGCTTTCCAATCACAGCCTTGTAGCCTTAATGTAGATCAATTATGGGACAGAAGAGTCACTGTCACATATGATTCACAATATCAATTTCATGCTCTTGGAAACTGTTTGGCAAGTGTTCCCTCTTTTTACATCAGCTAACCAATCGGAAGTCAACATGTCAATGTGAAAGACAATTTAATGGTGTGACAGTTAACCAGCCAGTGCAATGTAGGGGAGATTTTTCCCAGCAGTCTCTGTCTGTCATGGCTTGATATTTATTTATTTGCTGCATAGCCTTGCACAAATAAAATGTCACATCTCATTTACACATCCCACCCTTTTGTGATGCAAAGATTCGCTTTAAATGCAAACTGGGGAGAGCGCTCGAGCTGATTAAAGACCCCTTGAAGCGTGTTCAAATAATACGCCAGCTGTTTTAGAGAGGGACAGCGGAGATGGTGCAGTGGTTAACATCACGAAATCTTCTGTTCTGAATGAATTTCAATAAATGAATAAGTTACCAGTTCCTCATACTGACATGATGTTACTTTGACAACTGGAAAATGTACAGTTCATTGCTTAAAGAAAAACATTTTTGGGAAATGTACTTATTCTAGTAATACCACTCTTATGTCTGTTCATTAAATATGAAGTTACAGCTAGCAGCTGGTTAGCATAAAGACGAGAAACAGGCTCTGTGCAAACAAATCCACCTACCAGCACATCTAAAGCTCACTAATTAACATGTTATATCATAGTTCTTTGTTCAGACATGAAAAAGTACAATTTGTCACATACTCAAGGAAGTTACTGGTTCCAGCCAAGAAATAGTCAGGCACATAACCCGACATAAAAAGGCAAATTGACATTTGTACAGTGCGTGTAAATTAGGGAGCTGCAAAGGTACTGTTAGGTAGGATTTTTTACTTTTGGACTGAGGCAGATTAACTGATTCCTCCCATTTCTAGTTTGGTAAGACAAGCTAATCAGCTGCTAGCAGTGGCTTCATATTTAGTGGACAGATATAAAAGATATCAATGTCTTCTTTAACTCTTATTGAGAAAACAAATGAGTATTTTCTCCAAAACATCAAATTATTCCTTTAACAGAAGTTTCACCATCTGTATCAACAGTGGATCTGAGTTCAAAGAACACAATAAGAGAGAGAAAACGGCAAACAGAAATCAGACTTACTTATAAACATATGTAACACTTTGCCTATCAGACATATCATGTATTATCTCAGGAGAACCACTGAGCCTTGACAAGATGTAACAGTATTCCTCAGTGTTCGCTGTCCTCACAGATTCACAGACAACAGAGGACACGGATTTTTATGTGCTCATATGAGGCCAAGCAGTGATGCTCTCAAGAAAAGGGCAAGATGCACTCCTCATCCTTGGAGGCACAGGTTTTGAAAATAAACATGCAGCAGTGCCAAAACCATTTCACATTCTGAAAAGGCGACAGTCCACTAATCTATGAATAGGACGCCCAGGAACCCTGGTGACAAATGTTATCTCACTGTGGCATAGAGGGTTCAAACCCATTCAGTTCCTGACTCACAGGCCACTGCTAAGATTATGTCACTATAATCCCCAAGCAGGCTTTTTGTTGCCTAGATGGGCAGGTGATTCTATGTGTGAGCAAAACAGCACTGCAAGGGCAGCAAGGAGAAATTATTATTTATTCTTGGCATGACAATAGAGGTTTGGACAGTCAGAGTGTTGTCATATTGTATGCACACATTTGAGGTTTGGGGAGATGCAGTTCCAAAGGTATAAAAATACAATACGTTTTCACATCAGGCTTTACCTTTTACCCATATCGGTGATGGTGAATCTGAAAAGAAACAAATGTTTAGGACTTGATTGATAAAGTCTGTGTCTCTTCAGCAAACAGTTTGGTAGCGTGGTGTGGCGCATGTTTGGACGTGATATATTAAACAAGCAAATGTAGATGTGGGGGAGAGGGAAGAGGTCAGTGTTAACTTGCAGTTTATATTGCTTTTCTTATCTCATAGTGAACCCAACTTTGTGTGAAAAGGCTGTTCTAATTGATTGCTATAGAACTATTGATAACCTAAAAGCATCTGTTTTCACAATAGCTTGTCTTCTCACCATCAGGAAGCATAAAGGAAATTCCCCAGTTCACTAGCACCTGATGTGCCAAACAGCCATTTGGCCTGATATGGTTTGCATTGCCTTTAATTTAAATGATGATGCAGCCTCAGATGAGGTCACTCACAGGGTTGTGATTCAGTGCAAAGTAATTGAAGTTCCCTCATTTGGAGGAGGTTTGGGGAATTAATCGTTGGACGCTCAAGGACACAGAACCGAGATGTCCAGAAATAAGACAGGATTAATTGAAAATTTTAATTACTTTCTAAGGGCATAAACATCTCAATATCAATTAAAACGTGTTTCTACTGCACTTAGAGGATATGAGGTGCAGCAGTTAATTAGATGTAGAGACTGACGGGTGAGCTCACTGGTTTTCAATATAAGCCCTTCAATTGAACTGCTAAGATTTAAGGGCATAAATAATACATGTGAGGCTTCACTTTCAGACTATTTTTGAGCATTTTTTTTTTTTTTACTTGTTATGTGTAAATGTTCAGAGTCACTAATTCAAAGTTGAACAAAGTTGAAGGTTAGATAGATAATATAAAGCAAGACGTATTCGGGTAATAATTCAAGTTTCTTAAATTATAGAGTGCATATTAAGCAGAGTTATATGACTGGGGCCAACAGGGAAATAATATCCTCCAGCCGCTTCGCTGGTGCTGTGCGGTTGACTGAACAGATAAAAGCTTGGGTAAAAATGGCTAGTGGATGAGGAAATGTTTTGGAGGTGTAGCAGTGATTGTTATTCAAGGGACACCCTTCTACCACAGCCGGTAGTGAGGCCTTGAGGCCTGTCTGTCATCTCACTGAATTTCATACTTCCTATTTTTTTATTCATTTATCTATCATTTTTCTTAATTCCTGTTTACCTTTTGGGAATTGTTCAAGGCCCTTTGTTTCACTGTATGTTATGTTATCCACCCCTCCTCCTCCTCCTCCTCCAGTAGCCACTGCTTTTCTGCTTCAGCAGAGAAAGGGGACCAGTCATGAGCCATTTAACCATGGGAAAGCAGGAGGGCCCCTCTAAACTGGTGTTTCTGAACCAATCTAGGAAGTGTATTCGAATTGCAGAGTAACAAATGGACAGTGGAAGGGGTTTGTAATGGTGATTAGAGTCTGAAATTGGTTCAGATTTACAGTGTCAGTCAGAGATGGAGAGAGAGGAATAAGCAGTCTAAGCGGTCTAATGGATCCATCAGCTTGCTTCGGCTGCTCAGTGGGCCGAGTGGGGTCACCAGCCATCCGCAGGCACCACAAAAGCACTTCAATTTTGTTAGGAAATGTATCAATTTAACTGACTCGAGCGGCACACTGAAAACCTAATGAATCTGGACTCAATTTTCCAGCACACTGCCTCTATGAACCGGAGGAAACAATGTTGGTGGTGAAGGGGTGAAGTCAGGCCATTGTGATTGGCTGGCTCTGACTTCCTAGCCCTCAGCACGACCAGTCAGGAAAACAGGGGCAGGCCTCCGTTTATCTAGCGATAGTGGCGGCACCGACTGCTGTCACTCATCTAACAATCACGTCATTAAAGGTAAATTGGCTTCTATTTCAGTGGGATGATAATGCTAATTGAGTGGCAAAACATAATACCAGGAACTGTTGTGTGCCGTTAAGGGGAGGAGGGGGCCAGATTAAATGGCCATACAATGGTGGGCGTCAGGCATGGCAGATGTTGCTTTGTGCTGAGGACTGCATTGACATATCTCTTGCTTGTCAGGCCTGGGCTTTAGAAGAGACTTACAGGACAGGGGACCAGATGGTCTTATACAGAGGCTGAATAAAGCGGTTAAACAGTGGCACTGTTTAAAGACAACTCAGCTACGAGAAATGTGCTAGTTGGTAAATAAATAAAAAAAAGAGTGGGACCGCTTTATCGATCCAGCCACAGCGAACCAGACCTTAAGGCCAACTAATGAAGGGACCCTGGTCCATGGTTAGGCCTTTATTTAGCAGCCAAGCCCTGATCACTGCTCACCCTCCATTTAGTCAAGCTGTCAGGCAGCTTCTCCCTATTGGCTGCAGAATGACAAAATCAGGGGCCAGCTCATTGCTGAGGTCAAGGAATACTGCTAACTGGCTTGTATTCTCTTCTTGGGAGTTTAGTCCTTTGATAGAGAGAATCTAATGTTGCATAAGTAGATTAGTTAATTTAAGTGACACCCAATTGGAGGATTACGTTGACACTTTTTTAATGATACGGCACACCTTGGATGTGCGTCAAGTGCATCTGTAGTTAGGAGTTGCTACGTCTGTGTGCTCTATACTTACAGAGCATATTATAACACTCGCTGTCAGGCTGTTATGGAGTTGAGAGGCTGCCCCTCCACTTGACCTCACCATTATGGTGAGCACTGATCTCATTTGACAAGGCCAGCTGAAGCAGCCCTCAATGTCTGACAAGTCTTTGGAGAAAATCCTCTTCAATGCAGTATTAATATTAAATTGAATCAGAGTGAAGGTCCATTTGTAATCAGCGGGCATCAGATCCAAGAGTGTAGTGCAGAAGATTGTGACTTCTTCCTTTCAATGGTGAAGGAAGGAAATATATGTATTTGAGCTTGTTAGCTGAGGTGCTCCAAGGGAAGGAAATTGCATGTTCCTGACTCATACTTAAAGCAAAGCTTGATGCTAAATGTTATACCAATGTGGGAAAAGATCACACTTGTAGAAACTCCTGTGCAAGTAAAGGTGATTCAGCTCTGAATCTTCTTTGACAGTATATTATTCAGTCAATATTTCCCTTGTTGTGTCTGACTGATTATTATTTATTACTGCCTAAAATATACTGAGATTGCTACAAAAAAAAAAAATAAATAAATAAAAACATGCTTTCGACTGTGCAATCTGTTTTGATAAAGAGGACAGACAGATTACTCATGATCTCACCAAACCTGAGTCTGATCTGGGATTTCTGGATATTTTTTGCTGTCTTCTCTGTTTTTCCTCAATGAGAATGGAACTGGAGCTTTATTTATTTTTTTTTTTTATAAACAAGCAGAAATATTTGTGTTAAAGCCCCATGGAAAAGAGAAGTTAGAGATGCTATTTTACAGGTTCGCAGTGACTATTTTATTTTTTCTCCTCTGTCCATCCCCTAGGTGTTTGACTGTGAGACATTTAATCGAGGGACTAGCAGTTTCATATCAGTAACAAAAATCAAATAATGCAAGATGATTTACTCCCCCTAGCAACTAGGGAGCGTACTCTTAGCAACCAGCCAAGTCCCGGGCTTCGGTGTAATCAGCTTGAAAATATTTCAATTATTGTGTTGATTTTAGTGGATTTGAGAGGCGGCTGGTGTGCGCCTTAGTACATTCAGCCCATGACCTGCAGAGGAAGGCATTGATTTAAACAGGTGTCAGAAAGGAAACGTAGAGGCAATTTAAATGGGAATAGGATAGCAAAGTCATTGAGCATTGTTCAGTGCATGTGTGACATCCACCCGATGCTGCCAAATCAATGCAGCTCAGCTGAACTAAAAAAGTCTACCTGGAGGAATCATCTATCTGCCATGAACCACTGGAGCAAAAGGATTGCTTTTCTTTACCTGCGTAGCCTTGTCTCTTCTATTGTTTGTTCAAACTATAACCACTCTTTAGTTCAGCAAAATGACTGATCGCTAACCGATTCTGTCACGAAATCATTTCCATCTTACAGTGTAAATCCTTGTTATCCTTGTTAACATCATTCTGTGCAACTTGCAAAAAAGAATTGTTAAAGGCTGTTCACATGTCAGTTGTTTCAGTGTGAACTAAACAAGAGACAAATACAGCATGAAAATTGTTTCCCCTTTAATGATTATCTTTATTTTTAATTACTGAATGTATTGGGAACTTTGCACTCAGTAGGTTATGGTTCAGTTATTAATAATATTTGCCATGTGATAAGTATTTTTAAGGAAACCTATTACAGCTACATTAGCAATAGAAAATGTTTTCCCTTCTCCTGCCGAGGTGAGGAGTAAGGTTGATTGAATGAATGTGTTTAAATGTGTCTAAAAAGTTTCCGAGTTGCCCAGACTAAATACAACAGTCCTAGTTGTCAGCGTCACGTTTCCCTTTGCTGCCAGGCTAATAATCAATAAGTGCTGTTCAAAGGCTAATCATTTGTTTGAAAAGGTGATCTTTCTCATATTGTTGAACAAAGAATCACAGTCTGTATTTATTTCAAGTGTCAAAGTTTACCTCCATAAAGTACTTTTATGTCAAAAAAGTGCTTTTCACATCCAGTTTGTTCTCTGTAGCAGTGATATTTTAATCTTGGAGTGGGCTTTATTTAGATAACAGACCTTGTTCTTGTTTCTTATAGTGACACCATACCATACAGCAATTAAATGTGTTGCACTTGTTTTATGCTGCCACTGAATTACTTGGATTTAAGTGCTTAAATCAAACCTCATGTTGATAATGAAGCACCCACTGTTATAATGTGGGCATAATGTGTAGGTGTTATGTGTTATGTGAGCGTGTGTGCTCTTGTGTTTTAGTGCTAAAATATGATTTCTGTTCATTTGTAAACTACTGTACAATTGGATTACTACTGTAGCTCAAAGTTCAACATTTATTGAAAATGCTGCTACATCTTTAATTTGATAATCCTTCAGTCTGTAACATGCAAGCCCGTTTTCTGTTACTTTATAGCGGCAAATTTCTCAACTCAGTTAAAAGACGACACTTATTTAATCTTCATCAAGAGCTTCAAAACAAAAACACATGACACATTCTGTTGTTTGTCTTTAGTTTACTTAAAAGTAAAAGGTCAGATGCATCCTAAATGTTCAAGTACACTACACTGCAGGCAAACCTGCAATCTGACCTCCATCAAAAGTGTATTTGCAGGAGCTACACTGTATGCAGAGGAATAGATACTAGCACAAATAGTAGTTAGAATGAGCAGAGTTGAGTATAAACTCATGTGCAAACATTGGGCACCAGAGATTTTTCACTTCTTTTTGACCACTAACCTAAAACTTATTTTAAAGCAACAACTGCTAAGAGGTTTTCAAGAGGAGGACTGGGTGAAAAATGAAAGTGAGCAGAGAATCTGCTAGAGCTGCTGAACGAGAAAGGACTGATTGTTGTGTTAAGCAGTGAAACACCTTGTCACAAGTAACGTATAGGCCTATCATCCACATATTTTCTCAAGCAAAGCAAATAGCCTCAGTATATTTGTTATTGACACCTAAACGTTTGTCTGTTGCGTGACCACATGTTTACTCAGCACATTTTACTTTTGCGGACTAACTCATTACAGTCAGGCCCCTACTTTGGCTGATTACATCCTTCTCATGTCAGCCCAGATTTCTGTCTGTAACCAGGAAACACACGTTCGCTTCTGTGTGTGATCACACAATGTGACTGAACTTTGAGGGAGGAAATCGTGAGGCTCTCCAAAGTCCAGCCAGTTTGAAAGATGGGCTGGATTTACTGTACCTCTCATTCAGGAAATATGTTTAAATTCTCATTGTCAGCAGAGAAAGTCTACATACTGCTATATATAAGTATAAGAATGTGACAGAGGTCATGACAGTAAAATATCTGATTTTAAAAAATGCTTTGTATTATTAATATGTGAGCAGCTAGTCATGCCAGCTACTCGCACCATCTCCAGTCCACTCTCCTTTTTGCCACATCACATGAAAACATTTTTCAGGCTGGATTTTTTGTTCCTAAGTGTGACCAACTCAATTATTTTTTCTAAACATAACCAAGCAGTCTTTGTGCCTAATCATAAGTTGGTGTTTTGTGTGGCAAAGCATAATGAAACTGTGACCGTTTCATAATTGTAGCATCATATTTAGAAGAGTTTCCAAGACAACAGAGTTCCAGTAGTTAGCTTGCTAGCTAGCCATCATGTTTGGTAGTGTTGTCATTATTTTTGGCAAGATTGTCGAAATTCTTCCTGTGACTGTAGAAGTGCTATTTAATGATATGCCCCTGTGGGAACAAGGAACAAATGACCATATGGGTCTTGTAGGGATTTTGGTCTGGCTGCAGCTTCGGGACATTGTATGGGTGAAGGCTGTGCTTGACCAACATCTTCTTAACTTAACTGTTAGTTTTACAACCTGCACCTTGATCGCTCTGTAAGTGCTGTATATGGAGTTTGCTGATCTCTCATAATTGCCAACATACTGTATTCATCCGCTTTGTGGGGAGGTGCTGCTATAGTCAGCTATTTTCACTAGTGGTGTAAGTCTTTTAATTTGGGGCACTGATAGTGGGTCTCATAAAAATGTGCAGCGTATTTTTAATAGAACACTGAGGTGGTGTTTTGGGGGGTGGGGGTCCTTGTCTCTGATCCTTTGACACCTTGTCAGAGGAGGCAGAATTTCAAGTAACACCCCTGGTTGTAGAAACTTGTTAGGTTCTTTGCCTTCACCCATAAGAAAAAAAATTACCAGCCCCCATGTTTGACTACATTTAGAGATTATATTCCATAGTTTGCACCACTGGGCACAGACTGAAAGCCCTTAGCCACATAAGTTAGACAAATAATATTTTATAGAAATCTTATGTGATTTATTATATCAGTAGATTGGCTTATATTCACAAAATAATCCATCTTAACCAAATCCTGATCAAGACAGAGGTCCAGCAGAGCAAAATGTTTTTCACAAAAGTTTCTTTGCAAGTAAAACATTCCCAAAATCATTCTCTCTAATTGTATAACTTTTTTCTTATTGTTTTTGTTTTACCTATTTAACCATGGTGTTAATACTGTGACCTCTTATGTCACCTATAAAGCTCATCATCTGTTTTCATGCAAACTATTATTGCAGCTGAAGTGTAAAACATTTTTGTTTCCTGTGTGCTAGAGTTTTTCTTCAAGGAAAGACCAGCCAAAGGGCAGATTTGTATATTAAACTTGAAGTCTGGAAAAAGGAAAATTACCAAAACTTTCCACAGTGTAAAAATGTGACTCCAGCTATTCAATACTTTTCTCATAGAGCATTTAAGAGCTTGTATTAGTTGGTCTGCGAAAACAGTGGGCGCACAGCAGAAACAAAAAGACAGGATTGCTTCTGCCTGTAAGCAATTGGCTACCTGCTGAGAGATGATCTTGTACCGAGACAATGACTTAATACAGTAGATACTACATGGAAACTGTAGTTAAAAAAAAAACAAACTTGCTTCAACTATGCAGTTTATAAACCCTTAGGATAGATATCTATAGAAAGACCAAAAATAAAAGTAAAGTAAGAAGGGTGCCAATGTGTGTGATCACATTAATCGTCTGACAGGATTTCACTTTCAGCAGTTAGTCCATTATGATTCACACGGATATGAGGTCTAGGTGTCAGGTGTCATAATTTAATTGCATTGTTTTCAATTTCTCAGGGATACTTGAGGGACCGGAAAGCAGAGCAATGCAGCAGAGTCCACTTCTGCTCTCTCTCATCCCTCTCTCTTCCTTTCTCTCTCTCTTCTTAATTGGAGACACTGGGGGTTCACTTCACTTTAATCTTGACCTTAAAAGATAAACCACTGATAAAGATGAGAATCATTATCTGCCCAGAGAATTCAAGGAATAATTTCCTCAGCTGCCGTTCTATTCATTAAAGCACTTTTGTAGTGGAGGATATCTTGAATTTGCAGACATGTTATAATATCTATGAAAGAACAAGCTTTTGTCAGAAACTACTCTATGTGTTGTCTGGTCAATTATTTTTAAAAAGGCTCCTTCTAATGATATTTAAAATTACATTTGCCAAGTGATTCAACTTCTAAATAGTTGTTTAGAATAGACTCAGCAGGTAGGCTACTGGCTCTAAAACAATATCAAAAATCTCACAATTGATAGAAACTAAGAATTTATTTCCCAGCAAAGTTGCCAACAAACAAAAATAACGACTTATCATCAAGATTTCACAAAATATATGCTGGTACATGAAATGGATTCTTGATTTTGCTGGCTGAAATGACTGACTAGCAAATTTGATTGTGTTAGCTAGCTATTTAAGCTAATGTTGGCTTCATGACAGGGTTGAAACTGCTATCTTCAGCATTCTTTTAAATGTGTTCAGCAGACTTGTTTGAAAATGAGTCAGCTAGAGGTGCTCGAGGTAAATGGGCAAATTTTATATATCATGTTTGGAAACATCTTCAAACCTAGCTCCAGCTTGTGACATTCGAGTCACAGAGATGATCATCCATGAACCCGTAGCGTCCTTTAATAACACTTAGTCTGGTCCAGGAACAATATAAATTAAATCTGTTTCTCCATCATGTCCATTCTTCTCATAGAAACAGAGGTGGCGACAGGAAATAATGTTGTCACTCTGGCTTTGTGTGAAAGCATCTTGAAAAAAAAAAAAAGCGAAACAGCCAACGTCATTTCCTGTCACCATCTTTACTTTTCTGAAGAGCAAACTCTTTCACCCATAAAACTGACAAAATATATATTTTTCCTGGACTGGACCAGATTATTTTTAACTCCGCATCATTAGGAGAGTCTATGAGGATACAGGAAATACGGTCAGAATTTGGGTGAGTGTTATGAAGCAACAGTACGAGAGTTAAAAGTCATGATTCCGCATGTTCACAGATCTCTATGACTTGAGTGTAATGAGAGTCCCAAGCTACTACTAGGCTACTTCAGCTTGACAGGTGGATATGGGTTTGTTTGAAGGAAAACCTTGCATTGTGCTGGAGAGGCCACTGACTGCCTTCCATCAAGGACAAAGTCACCTTCCACTGGAGGAGAATCGAGTCCTTAGAGACACACTGTGGCTTGTGAGTCTACTGCCAGAACTAGGTCAGCTCACCTTTTTGCTCGAAGTTATACTATTATTTCCTTAATGTCGTCTCACTACCGGTGTGTGACTTTCCTCGTGATTGACTTGTTTGGTGAATTCTCCAGCCACTGCTGGTGATGATAGCACCACCAAACATTTGTGGCAGACAGCAATGATTTAGCAGCCACAGGTGCTGTTGTAACAGACAAATTAAGCTGTTTTTGTTTTTGCACACAGAGTTTTGTGTAAATGCATAAATGAGGGTTCCATTCTTGAAAACAGATGTAGAAAAATTATCAGGTAGGAATATATCTAACATTTTTGCATTATTGGATTGAATTGATGGTGTAAAATATTGTTTTTCTCAGCTGTAGTTAAGTGTCGACTCATCTTATTGAAAAACACAAAGGATTATTCTTGTTGGCAACCTGTAAGGTGGCGATGTGGAGAACTTTTACCCACTACTCCATATCAATATACTATATGTTATCTTAGGGCTCAACTCTTTATATCAGTAAGACATTAAGACTAATGTTGTTGGAGGGTGTTTTGTTATCATGCTTTATTAATTGCATAAATTGGTCAAGTATGGCTTTTAATGGTCATTAGCAGTAATCACTGTTTATATGCAGGCATCTTTAAATTAAAATAAAGTTCAAAGGGAGAGCCAAAATGTAAAAACTATAAACTTATTTGGAGCATTATTTGTTGTGTATCAAGAGAAACTAGATGCTACTAGATAATACCCTCTGCTTTTAAACAAAGGGAGAAGGTGAATGTACAGTATGTATTTCTCTAAACAGTCTATACACTGAGCTTAGGAAGCTGTGAGTAGTGCTTTAATTATTTCTTCCCTTTTTTAATCACTTATTTTGAAAGCCCTCTCTGCTCATCGACAGCAGAGAAATGAATGTTATGTCTTAAAATGTCTCTTCCTCAGGTCCTCTTCCAGCTGTCAATAACGACTTGGGAAGGAGGGATCCTCGACCGTCCTCAATGCTGCTGATGGATACGCTCACACCTCCAAGAGGTAAACAGCATCGATTCTGTCCCACTATCACCTCTAATTTGCTTCCAGTCTCTGCACAATAAGCTCCTTTATGACTAATCACACCCATTTACAGGACTGATACAAGGCATTTTTTTTATTTTCAGAAGTGTGCCTGAAGCTCTCAGGCACACTGTGTCAGTATTGAAATGTTTCTGGGCTGTCACATCTCACCACTTCCTTAGCCCTAATGTGATCGATTGGGGTGGCTGCAGAGCGATAACACGCTCCTCTATACAGAGCGCCTTTATGGTAACATTTCAGGCCCAGTTGAACCCCACTTCCCCTGGGCCATTAAATGAAAAACTAGACCCCATGTGGATCTCTGTGTCTGGTCCATCCCTGAGCTTATGGCACATTAATGACAGAAATTGTACATGTCAGTACTACCAGAGAGCCCAAGGATTAAATAATGTGCATGTAATAGTGAGATCTGAGGTCTTGGCCTTGATGTGCTAAGAACATTTGCAATACCACTTTAATGACGAAAGGAGAAAGCCGGGTCTGAGACTCTTGCCTTAGAGGACATGTCAGGCCTTTCATGGGGACCATTTTAATTGCAACCAAAAATGTCTATTAGTGAAGTCTCCCCTAGGCAGATATTGTATTCATTATAGTGGTCAAACTGTTAGGCTGGAACACTTTTTATCAATATATTATTATTTAGATATTTAATACTGTAATTATACTACCATTCTTAAGTTGTTAAATTAGAAAATTTTTGACAATCTATCAATTCAATTCTATTGAAAAAGTAGAGCTTTTATTTTTTTTACTAATATTTGTTTCTTTGTGACATCTCATAAATTATTTACACTATCAGGTTTCTGAATGTTTCATCAGACCCGCTGTCAAATATAATATAACCAAGACACATATTAACAGTTTCTGACACTCTAAACTACATCATATCCATTATGCATACAACCACCATATGTATTAAGTGCTGTTTTTAAGAGTGACATTGATTACATTTGAACTCTGTCTTTGCAAAATTGTGTTCAAATCCACTATAAAGACAAGTGCTGCTGGTTTACCTCTGACTGTGAAATTTTGCAATATAATAAATAATATAAGCACTGAATAGTAAAACAAATGCCAGTAAATTCCATGAACTCAATTCAAATTCTGACTCAGATCTTGTTATTACATCCATTTATGTGGACTGACTGGAACACACAGGATGGCATTAGTCCCAACAGTGGTAGCAGATGGCCCATGGGGCATGTTTGCCAGATTTAAGACTTATAAAGAACTGACACACACAAATAAATTTGGACATTGTTGCTTTAACATCTCCAAACACTATTTAACTCATCCCATCTCAGGAAGTTTTCACACTTCACACTTCATTAACCTTTAGGGCACAGATTCCCTGGGAAGTCAAGGAAGGAAAATGTTTGTCTTTTTCATATAAATCACCACCAAGCGGTAAGACCCCATGACAACATTTACATGCACCCAGTATTCCAGATAATAGCTGATATTTCAGTTATGGTACGATTCAGTAAATGCGGTTTATATGCACGTTCATGTCTCGATCACAAATACCCATGTACACATGCATGAACATTATATTCCAAACACTAATGTGAAAATCAAGCTTGTGCAAATCACAAAAAAACAACAATAACTGGGATAAGGCAAAGTTTACTCGTCTCACTACCTTAGATTAAACTGACATATGCCAGCTACCAAAGTGTTTACATACACAATACAGTCCAACACTGATCCTAGTTAAATTCATTTTTATTTACCGATTCGCCCTTGTACATCAAATTTTCTAATTTCTGCTATGTAGACACAGCCTCCAGACTAAAAGGTTCAACAGTGCATGAGAGTTGGTGTTATTGTATATGGATATGAGATTAACTTTTATTACTTTATACATGAGAAAAAACACCTTATAAGATTCTTGTTATACGTATTTTATGATATTAAATGTAATATCATATTCATTTGCTGTAGATTGTGCTGCTTTCTCTGTGACTAAATATAAAGTTTAATTCGTTTTTAGAAGGTGATTAAAAATAAAGCCAGAAGATTGGAGATCCAGACATGGGAAGTTACTGTAAGATATTTATTAAAGACAAATAACCAAAGGATGTGGTGTTAATTGCAAGATTATTTGCATAATACTGATTTCTTTTTGGGCAAAATAATAAAAAAAAAATTATGCATTAATTTGACTGCATCTTAATTGATTCAAAAACAAACTCAAATTCTTGGATTCATTGTTTAGGATAACTTTTAAAACAAACAAAATAATAATCTAATCACAAGAATTCACCTGTACTGACACCGCCACTGGACATTCTGCATCACCCAGAAATGTAGTAACTTAACTTATTCTGATTTTCCACAAACCCACATTCTGTTCGCTGCAGTCACATCCAAAATGAAAGTATTTCTTCAGAATAGTGGACTATGCTTTTGATACTGACAGAGAAATTTGTGTTCTCCTGTCTAGTTGCCTACGCACACATATCTCCATACACTGCACTTGAAGCTGTCAGTAGACAACCCTCCAACCAGCTCAGCTTTGCAGAGGGGCAGAGTTTCATCTGCTGTTGGCACTAAGCTCTAATGATTGACAAATATGAAAACAAGAAAAATATATTATACATCCAAACAAAGGACTTGCATTTTGTTAGGCGACAGACAAAACAATGAACATAGCATTTTCTCTAGTGACTAGCTTCTTTTAGCAGGACACTGGTTACGTATTCATATCATAAATATATATTATATGGTTTGTATAGTTGATCATAGAAATCATAATTATTATGATTCACTCTGTCTCTTTTTCTGGAAAGATCCAATGTAAAAACAAGTAATTAAGCTTTGTGAAGTTAATATTTAGGAGATAAATCATGCTCTGACTGTTTTCTTATGGTTCTGTTTTGTATTATGCCATGTTGGTACTAGGCGCTGTGTTCTGGTTTAGCTAGCAGCTGGTCAGCACAACAATCATTAACACTTTTTGTTGTTCCATCCCTGTGGTAGTGGCTTATCCCAACACATTCAACTCTGTCAAGACAATGAAATGTGAAGAACTCCATTAGACAGTACTGACTATACACAAGCAAAAGCAAAAACTCACCGGACGTCCAGACTTACATTAACAGAAACCAGTGTGTTGATACTTACAACAGCTTCTTTCTCAAACCTTTCTGCCCAGTCAATATGGTGATCTCTGAGAATTTTTGCATCCTCCTGATTTAACCATCTACTGCTGTTCTTATGTGGTTCTGACAAGTCCTCAGGAGACGTTGCTCTGGTGTGTCCTCTTACTGTCCTTCTTGGCTCACAACAGTGTCTTGCCTTGTATGATGCCTCTGTGGGCCTTTGGGATGTGTTTATCAAAGAGATGATAGTTTCACTCCCCCAAACAGCTGAAGTTATTCCTCCTACAATGTTCCTCTTCTGAGCCCCAGATAACCTGGTGGTGATTCACATTGATCCAGCATGAAAGGTTTAAAGAAATTATAGACTTATTGAACTATGAAATCCCATACTGGGAAGTCAAGAACCAAGGTTACCTGGTTGCACTAATTAGCCCACTACTAGCAACAGCTAGTTTCTGCTGGGACAGATAAATGTTTTCAGGGAAGAAAGAAAGAAAAGCAGTTTTTTTCTTATCACATGGCTAAAAGTTTAAGATGTAGACTCTGAAAGCAATTATTCAGAACATCCTATGTGAATATTAAATGCACCTCATGCAGGAATGAACACATTATGTGGTCTCTACTTGCCCAAATGATAAACTTCGGAAGGCTGAAAGATCAATCTACAGCTAACAATTGAGGAAATCTGAAATTAGAAACCAAATATAGCCCAGGAACAAATGCTTATTTATATAAACTTATCACCTTAGGTCATTAAAATCTCTGCTGTCCGTTTACCCCTAATCAGCTTAATGATGTCAACCCCATCTAGAGATATGTAGAGATAGTCTGGCAGCCAAAAGAAGATAGGTTTCCATTCAACAGGTCATGGGGATCAATGGAAGTTCAGGTTCTTCTCTCTCTCCATTACTGTATGTTATGGGGCTCACTGGTATTTTTGCAGGGGGAGAAGTACCTCATTTGATACCCAAATGGCTCTTTTGTGAACCCAGTGGTGCACTGCAATCTGCAGTCCTGTGTCTCCTTTCATAATAAGACCATGTTATATTCTGCCCTCTTATTTTTGGAAATGTTCCCTCACATTACGAAATTAAAGAATGTTGGTGTCCCTGGACCTGCCTCTTGTCTTGAACTACAGCTACTGGTCAACACATATTATATATTATATATATCTTTTAGAGGCCAGGCCAGTTGCTGTTATTGTCTGCACTTCTCTCTTGAATCAAGGATTGCTTTCACATCCTCCTTTAACTCTTCCTAAGTGACAGCCTAACTCTGCCTACTTTTCATATTCTGCTTTAGTTTAGCCAATAGCACATGGAGGCTCTACAGTATGTGCTGCCTCATGATCTTGCAGATCCTGGATCTCATCGTAAGCTGTTTATGTCTGATCTATCCACTAACTAGCGCCTTCATTTTGACCTTGTGGCAGTTGTGTGGGGTATTTTTTATCAGTCTGCAATCCTGCCTCCTGCAGATTGTATTCATATCCATCTAATGCAACATTAATGATGTTAAAGGAAGTTAAGTATGAAAGTTGGAGAGCTGATGGCTATGTAAAATGCATGTGTCCAATCTCAACATTTAACCACAACCACAATCTCTCCCTAGTCTTAGTCTAGTGCTTTTGCTTATTAAATTTAAACCTGCAATTTAAAACACCAGTTATTCGCTGGTGGTGCTGTTAAAATTGTTCATGCATACCTGTCTTGTAATGCATTTTGACATATTGTGACTAATATAAATAAAGTGTGCACCATCAATACAACAAAGCGAACCTAGTGTATCACATACTGGTGCTCTGTGCGCTGCTGAATGTGCCATCTGAAGGATATTCGAAAGCTCCAACTGCATAATCTCCACAAAAGCAATATGCTGCCAATTAGCCTACACATATAGAAAATTGGAACCAAAATGAGACCAAGGATTTTACTGTAAATTGTTTTTCCTAAATTGGACCAGCAGAGAAGGTGATAATTGCTATGTATACTGTACTTACACACAAGGATGGATGCATATATTGTCACTGTGCCTTGGAACAGCATCAACATTTTTGTACATTACCAGTATTACTCAAGACTATGGATGATGCCATCGCTTTGAAACAATGCAAACCTTTATAGTAAAACCAGTTTGCAGTCAAACTTGTAATCAAAATGGAGAATGGTAAAAGACTGAGCTCTCAGTTGTCACCTGAGAAGATGCCAGCCCACTTATATATCACTCTGCTTTTCAAAAAGGGCTGTCTTAGGCTACAAGCCCATGCTTACAATGTCAGACAGAAGCAGCCTAGTTAAACTGGGGTTTATGGTGACCTAAATATTCCTGTTTCCTTGGCCTGTTCAGTTCAGTTGAGTAACTTTTTCCAACTTGTTAAAAATAAATAAATACAATTAAAGAAAAAGAATTTGCACTATACTTTGATACAGCCCACACTCTACAGGGGATACCAACTGTACAGTAGGCATCTGAACAAGAGCATCTGGTCTCAACACACACAGAGGTCCATTCCAAACTGGGTATATGTATTTTGTTTTACATATCAAGTTATGGCCTGATGTTTTCAACTCACAAGCCTACAGAGTTGAGCTGCACCAGTTTTGATAGTTATGACAATTGAAGTTAAATGCCCTTAAATGGTTCCTTAAAATGAAGGATTTGTGATACCTATGTCTGGATACTATAGTAAAACATCAGAGGATGTTCAAATATCAATTCACATCACATGAAACATTTAATACATGGTGTCTTTATGGCGTTTGGAAAGAAGGATGATCTCATGCTTAAGTAGTAAAGACACCAGGGTGTCAGAAAGTGGCTGTTTATTTGATTTGAAATTTCTGTCCAAGCTGCTACTATAGCACTAATAAAGGCCCTTCTTTCTGCACACCCCTGCATAGATTGTGTAGTTTGAAAACACACTACAGGTCACTGTGGATAAATGGGTCAGACAGCTAGCAACAGGTGTGACTATGTTGAAAAGGGTCACCTCTCATGGATACGAGTGCTTTTATTGTGAAGAGTGCTCTAATGTTTAATCCTTCCCTGCAGCTATTGCACAACAATATGGAGGCAGCATAATGCAGAAATGTGCAACATTTGATGAGAAAAGCATTGTCAAAAGGAAAATGTAAATGATGTGTTATTGCACCATCTTTGGTTTTACTCACTTTGTTTTTCTTCTCAACTTCTCATTATGTGTAATGTCCAAGTAAAAAGATGATTATATTTGTTTATTGGTCACTAAAAGACACATTACTTTGGATTATTATCATGTATAGCAGTACTTCTCATGCTTGTAGGTTTGTTCAGTCACTCCCCCACAACCACAATGTGGGAGACACAACACTCTCAGCTTCTCCAGCAGTTCTGAAACATATATGTTTGCAGATATTTATCTTATGACTTTGGAGAATGTGGATGTGTTCTTCAAATGTTTCCTTATTACTATTTTATATTCCATTTTGATTTTAGCTCACATTCTTCATACTGGAATGTGGGAATGCAATATTGTTTTTTAAACAATACAAAGAGATATTTGTTTAATTTTTAAGAATATTTTGAGGAGGGTAATATAAAAATAGTACCTTATTTATCTGAAAGCTGGCATTTAAATGGCCATGGCAATAGGCAGGTCATTACTCTCATACAAAAAATCCTCATCCTTAATCATAGCTGAATGCAGACCTAGTGAGCAGCAGCTTTTTCTTTTTTATTGTATGTCATGTGCTTTTCAGGTAATCTGAAACGTTTTCACAAGTCATAGAGATTTACTCAGTGCACAAAGATCAAGCCAAATAAAGACACAATAGATGCTATATTTTAGCATGATGGCAGTGTTTTGCTACAAGACAAGTTGTAATATTATGATCTTCTTTTATCCACCTTTTAAAGGCAGCTCTCCAGAGTGGGTGATAGCTTCAAGTATATTTTTTAGCATTTTGTAAGTTTACCTGTGCAAAAATTGTCAACCTCAAAAAAGCTAATAATAATAATAATAATAATAATAGAAGATTGGTCATTTGGGCCAAAAAAAAAAAAAGTAAGACAAAGTCAAAATGCACATGTTTGAAATGGTAATATGCTTTTCTAAGGTCAGTTTTTTTATTATTATTATTAAACACCATATGCAATTTAAATGTATCTTTAAATTCGCCAATTTATTTATGTTTGTATTTTATTTTGTTTTATTTTTACGTTAACAGTACACTGACAACAGAGCTGCGAATATTCTATTAGAATGGATTTTTCAAGAAATACTCAGAGCTTAATTAAAATTATTTTAAGGGTCGTCCAGAAATCAATGCAGATGGTAATTTCAGACTTATCCCAGGTATGCACAAGAAAGATAAGAATGATTAAATCCACCGGCGCATTAATGAGTATGAGATGTAAAATAATCCTAAACGGCATGGCAGGGTTGCTGCAGGAGAAGCCAAATGTCAAGTGCCTTTTTTTATTTTATGGAGGATCCTTTTTAAGGGGACACGATTCTTTCTTATCCAAACTGAACCTCAGAGCCTCCAAAGATCTCGCACAGCAACACAGTGCGCACAAGAGCAGCCTGTAAAGCAGGGCGAAAGCACAGGCTGCTCTTTGAGTTGATTTGAGCATGAAACTTGCAAAAGCTTCCCGGCCCCAGTTTTCTGAAAATTCATTCAAGAAATAGCCACTAACTCAAGACTGACACTCAGCATGAGAACGGGACAGAAAACATTGTTTGTGTTATGTTTCATGATGTGAAGCTTTGATCAGCTTTTAGAAAATGTAGCTCTCATAACGCAAAGTACAGTTTCCGCAGTAAATAGCACAAATCTACTTTTAATTCAGTCATCAGACGCAGAGACAGAGAGCAGTAATGTGATTTATTTTACTTGGATGTCATCAGGGCAGTAAATGTCTGTGATGGACGCTGGTATAGAAACATTCGGTTAGTGAGTTGGCTTGGAAATGAGAGGCTTATTTCTGAAGATGCAGGTTTAAGCAGCAGCCCGCATGCTGCAAATGAGACTCTTAATATCATGGACATAATTAATTGCGCAAATTTGTTTCTATTAAATAAAACTAACACATACTGAGAAAACTCTATTAGGCTTAATTAAGCTTGATATCCTAATTTGGGAAATGTGTGGTTGAAAACAAGCCGTTTTGGTAGATTTTTTCTCTGTCTTCCTCCGATAGTGAAAAGCCTACCAGCTTTCTGCCTTTGGGCTGCTTTGCCTCCTTTGAGAGTTGGAAATGAGAAATGGAAATGGAAATACCAGGAGGTGCTAAATTAGCTGCCTGATCTGCACTTATTGCCGCATACAGGCCCCTATTACTTTGCCAATCTGTGCCTCTCTTTTAGCATTCCGGGCATGGAGAAGCTTCGAGATAGCAGATTTATCAAATGGGAAAATGAATGCACGATGATCAGTTAAATTGAAAATCAGCGTCTGCATGACAGGCCGACCTGACACCACCGTAATTAGAAAGAAAAATGATGGCGTCCGATGCATAATAGAGCAAAAACAATTTACACTCTCCCATAATGATCCGGCGTTCAAATTGAAAATTTCTCCGGGTATAAATTGAATTCATAAAGTATGATTCATGGACGACACATCTCCTGGAGGGTGCCTGGGCATATCGATTGATAGTTTGTCTTGAATCATGCAGCGTGCAGCTCTCAGGCAAGAAAAGCTTAACTACTTAAGCAAATCGCTAATTTCACCTTAAGGCCACCAATGTGCAGCCAGCGATACCCCTGTTCAGTGCGCTAATGAATTATGGATGAACTGGGCAAACGTCCCAAATAGCCTAAGAGTAGCATGGAAAAATACACACCGAAGATTCTTAGGGGTTATTTCAAATTGGCCCCGATTATCCCAGAATATAGTAAATAAACCTAATATCTGCGGATTTGGAAAGAACTGACAGCCTATAAATTTAGCTATTTCCATTGTGAATGGTGTCAAAAATATTTCTAATTGAATACTGAAAATATTCTGCAAGTCCCTTCAAAGCTTGATAGGAGATTAGAAAGTTAAAATGGCTGTAAAGTCACAATATTGTTGAAACGTTGTCAGATGCCATGAAAGACTAATCACAACGAATAAAACACCACCACAACGCACAATAAGGGATCTGTTATCCCAGCGCTAAGCACCGTGCAGACACAGAGGATGGGTTAGACACCTCTAACCCTCTGTCCACGCAGGCCTAATCTTGTGCATGTTCCCTGTGTGTGCCATGCTGGCTGTGTCTGCCCCTGCCCCCCACCAACCTAATAAGACATTGCTTCCTAGAGCAAACAGCTGCATGGGTTGAAATTTATGTAAATATTTTGAAAGGGACACTGGCTCAGAAATTCATTTGCGCCGGCTCAGACGTAAAGCTCACCCCTCTGATTATTTTCAATTTATTTGCAAATCAAGACCCAATGAGAACACTAAAGGGCATGAGCAGCTCTACATATAGCTGGACTGCATGGTGGGTTTTTTCGTGTTATTACACGCTACACAGCAGCCTCGACATTTTTTTTCCTTGGGTCGACTTGATATTGTGGTCAACACTGCTAATATTGCAAAAGGGAGCAGATGTCCCAGATCCTGCACGGCTTCCCTGGGGACCACCAGCCCTATTAGAACAAATGTGTTCTGCTATTGTAAATAGGCACGTTTGCCTCACCCCGTCCTATTGCAGCCGAAGCATGATCAATAGGCTGATAACACAGAAACATCAATGTAAAGCGACAGAACAATGAGGGATATCATCGAACATCTATCTTAATATAGCCCTGCTACAAGGGGCCCTGACAAAGTGGAGAGAGAGGGAGCAGAAAACGAAGAAGAAGAAGAAGAAGAAGAAGAAGAAAAAGCTCATGAAAATGCCTCCCCACGATTCCCCATCTCCTATCCAATATGCACAAACACACACACTCCCAGCTGCCGGGGCTATTATTTTCCTATTTCAATTTGACACCCAGGCCTTTTCATGCTAATTCTATTATTCTTGGAAGTTTATGTGATTTCATATCACTAGAAATCGGTAATGTATTATAACCCCCTTTGAGCTAAAATAAACTGAATCCCCCTGCAGTAGCCACCAAGATGCCAGCCCACTTATATATCACTCTGCTTTTCAAAAAGGGCTGTCTTAGGCTACAAGCCCATGCTTACAATGTCAGACAGAAGCAGCCTAGTTAAACTGGGGTTTATGGTGACCTAAATATTCCTGTTTCCTTGGCCTGTTCAGTTCAGTTGAGTAACTTTTTCCAACTTGTTAAAAATAAATAAATACAATTAAAGAAAAAGAATTTGCACTATACTTTGATACAGCCCACACTCTACAGGGGATACCAACTGTACAGTAGGCATCTGAACAAGAGCATCTGGTCTCAACACACACAGAGGTCCATTCCAAACTGGGTATATGTATTTTGTTTTACATATCAAGTTATGGCCTGATGTTTTCAACTCACAAGCCTACAGAGTTGAGCTGCACCAGTTTTGATAGTTATGACAATTGAAGTTAAATGCCCTTAAATGGTTCCTTAAAATGAAGGATTTGTGATACCTATGTCTGGATACTATAGTAAAACATCAGAGGATGTTCAAATATCAATTCACATCACATGAAACATTTAATACATGGTGTCTTTATGGCGTTTGGAAAGAAGGATGATCTCATGCTTAAGTAGTAAAGACACCAGGGTGTCAGAAAGTGGCTGTTTATTTGATTTGAAATTTCTGTCCAAGCTGCTACTATAGCACTAATAAAGGCCCTTCTTTCTGCACACCCCTGCATAGATTGTGTAGTTTGAAAACACACTACAGGTCACTGTGGATAAATGGGTCAGACAGCTAGCAACAGGTGTGACTATGTTGAAAAGGGTCACCTCTCATGGATACGAGTGCTTTTATTGTGAAGAGTGCTCTAATGTTTAATCCTTCCCTGCAGCTATTGCACAACAATATGGAGGCAGCATAATGCAGAAATGTGCAACATTTGATGAGAAAAGCATTGTCAAAAGGAAAATGTAAATGATGTGTTATTGCACCATCTTTGGTTTTACTCACTTTGTTTTTCTTCTCAACTTCTCATTATGTGTAATGTCCAAGTAAAAAGATGATTATATTTGTTTATTGGTCACTAAAAGACACATTACTTTGGATTATTATCATGTATAGCAGTACTTCTCATGCTTGTAGGTTTGTTCAGTCACTCCCCCACAACCACAATGTGGGAGACACAACACTCTCAGCTTCTCCAGCAGTTCTGAAACATATATGTTTGCAGATATTTATCTTATGACTTTGGAGAATGTGGATGTGTTCTTCAAATGTTTCCTTATTACTATTTTATATTCCATTTTGATTTTAGCTCACATTCTTCATACTGGAATGTGGGAATGCAATATTGTTTTTTAAACAATACAAAGAGATATTTGTTTAATTTTTAAGAATATTTTGAGGAGGGTAATATAAAAATAGTACCTTATTTATCTGAAAGCTGGCATTTAAATGGCCATGGCAATAGGCAGGTCATTACTCTCATACAAAAAATCCTCATCCTTAATCATAGCTGAATGCAGACCTAGTGAGCAGCAGCTTTTTCTTTTTTATTGTATGTCATGTGCTTTTCAGGTAATCTGAAACGTTTTCACAAGTCATAGAGATTTACTCAGTGCACAAAGATCAAGCCAAATAAAGACACAATAGATGCTATATTTTAGCATGATGGCAGTGTTTTGCTACAAGACAAGTTGTAATATTATGATCTTCTTTTATCCACCTTTTAAAGGCAGCTCTCCAGAGTGGGTGATAGCTTCAAGTATATTTTTTAGCATTTTGTAAGTTTACCTGTGCAAAAATTGTCAACCTCAAAAAAGCTAATAATAATAATAATAATAATAATAGAAGATTGGTCATTTGGGCCAAAAAAAAAAAAAGTAAGACAAAGTCAAAATGCACATGGTTGAAATGGTAATATGCTTTTCTAAGGTCAGTTTTTTTATTATTATTATTAAACACCATATGCAATTTAAATGTATCTTTAAATTCGCCAATTTATTTATGTTTGTATTTTATTTTGTTTTATTTTTACGTTAACAGTACACTGACAACAGAGCTGCGAATATTCTATTAGAATGGATTTTTCAAGAAATACTCAGAGCTTAATTAAAATTATTTTAAGGGTCGTCCAGAAATCAATGCAGATGGTAATTTCAGACTTATCCCAGGTATGCACAAGAAAGATAAGAATGATTAAATCCACCGGCGCATTAATGAGTATGAGATGTAAAATAATCCTAAACGGCATGGCAGGGTTGCTGCAGGAGAAGCCAAATGTCAAGTGCCTTTTTTTATTTTATGGAGGATCCTTTTTAAGGGGACACGATTCTTTCTTATCCAAACTGAACCTCAGAGCCTCCAAAGATCTCGCACAGCAACACAGTGCGCACAAGAGCAGCCTGTAAAGCAGGGCGAAAGCACAGGCTGCTCTTTGAGTTGATTTGAGCATGAAACTTGCAAAAGCTTCCCGGCCCCAGTTTTCTGAAAATTCATTCAAGAAATAGCCACTAACTCAAGACTGACACTCAGCATGAGAACGGGACAGAAAACATTGTTTGTGTTATGTTTCATGATGTGAAGCTTTGATCAGCTTTTAGAAAATGTAGCTCTCATAACGCAAAGTACAGTTTCCGCAGTAAATAGCACAAATCTACTTTTAATTCAGTCATCAGACGCAGAGACAGAGAGCAGTAATGTGATTTATTTTACTTGGATGTCATCAGGGCAGTAAATGTCTGTGATGGACGCTGGTATAGAAACATTCGGTTAGTGAGTTGGCTTGGAAATGAGAGGCTTATTTCTGAAGATGCAGGTTTAAGCAGCAGCCCGCATGCTGCAAATGAGACTCTTAATATCATGGACATAATTAATTGCGCAAATTTGTTTCTATTAAATAAAACTAACACATACTGAGAAAACTCTATTAGGCTTAATTAAGCTTGATATCCTAATTTGGGAAATGTGTGGTTGAAAACAAGCCGTTTTGGTAGATTTTTTCTCTGTCTTCCTCCGATAGTGAAAAGCCTACCAGCTTTCTGCCTTTGGGCTGCTTTGCCTCCTTTGAGAGTTGGAAATGAGAAATGGAAATGGAAATACCAGGAGGTGCTAAATTAGCTGCCTGATCTGCACTTATTGCCGCATACAGGCCCCTATTACTTTGCCAATCTGTGCCTCTCTTTTAGCATTCCGGGCATGGAGAAGCTTCGAGATAGCAGATTTATCAAATGGGAAAATGAATGCACGATGATCAGTTAAATTGAAAATCAGCGTCTGCATGACAGGCCGACCTGACACCACCGTAATTAGAAAGAAAAATGATGGCGTCCGATGCATAATAGAGCAAAAACAATTTACACTCTCCCATAATGATCCGGCGTTCAAATTGAAAATTTCTCCGGGTATAAATTGAATTCATAAAGTATGATTCATGGACGACACATCTCCTGGAGGGTGCCTGGGCATATCGATTGATAGTTTGTCTTGAATCATGCAGCGTGCAGCTCTCAGGCAAGAAAAGCTTAACTACTTAAGCAAATCGCTAATTTCACCTTAAGGCCACCAATGTGCAGCCAGCGATACCCCTGTTCAGTGCGCTAATGAATTATGGATGAACTGGGCAAACGTCCCAAATAGCCTAAGAGTAGCATGGAAAAATACACACCGAAGATTCTTAGGGGTTATTTCAAATTGGCCCCGATTATCCCAGAATATAGTAAATAAACCTAATATCTGCGGATTTGGAAAGAACTGACAGCCTATAAATTTAGCTATTTCCATTGTGAATGGTGTCAAAAATATTTCTAATTGAATACTGAAAATATTCTGCAAGTCCCTTCAAAGCTTGATAGGAGATTAGAAAGTTAAAATGGCTGTAAAGTCACAATATTGTTGAAACGTTGTCAGATGCCATGAAAGACTAATCACAACGAATAAAACACCACCACAACGCACAATAAGGGATCTGTTATCCCAGCGCTAAGCACCGTGCAGACACAGAGGATGGGTTAGACACCTCTAACCCTCTGTCCACGCAGGCCTAATCTTGTGCATGTTCCCTGTGTGTGCCATGCTGGCTGTGTCTGCCCCTGCCCCCCACCAACCTAATAAGACATTGCTTCCTAGAGCAAACAGCTGCATGGGTTGAAATTTATGTAAATATTTTGAAAGGGACACTGGCTCAGAAATTCATTTGCGCCGGCTCAGACGTAAAGCTCACCCCTCTGATTATTTTCAATTTATTTGCAAATCAAGACCCAATGAGAACACTAAAGGGCATGAGCAGCTCTACATATAGCTGGACTGCATGGTGGGTTTTTTCGTGTTATTACACGCTACACAGCAGCCTCGACATTTTTTTTCCTTGGGTCGACTTGATATTGTGGTCAACACTGCTAATATTGCAAAAGGGAGCAGATGTCCCAGATCCTGCACGGCTTCCCTGGGGACCACCAGCCCTATTAGAACAAATGTGTTCTGCTATTGTAAATAGGCACGTTTGCCTCACCCCGTCCTATTGCAGCCGAAGCATGATCAATAGGCTGATAACACAGAAACATCAATGTAAAGCGACAGAACAATGAGGGATATCATCGAACATCTATCTTAATATAGCCCTGCTACAAGGGGCCCTGACAAAGTGGAGAGAGAGGGAGCAGAAAACGAAGAAGAAGAAGAAGAAGAAGAAGAAGAAAAAGCTCATGAAAATGCCTCCCCACGATTCCCCATCTCCTATCCAATATGCACAAACACACACACTCCCAGCTGCCGGGGCTATTATTTTCCTATTTCAATTTGACACCCAGGCCTTTTCATGCTAATTCTATTATTCTTGGAAGTTTATGTGATTTCATATCACTAGAAATCGGTAATGTATTATAACCCCCTTTGAGCTAAAATAAACTGAATCCCCCTGCAGTAGCCACCGGGAAAATAATTACTTTCATATCAAAACTCTGCAGGAGTCGAGCGGGTCCTTTTCGCCTCAGGCTCGTAACCTCATTTCAGTGGGGGCTTATAGATGAATAAATTTGTTAAGGCAATATACAAAGTACAACATGAGATTTCTTAAGAAAGCCCTTCCTACTGTACCGTAGTCCTGCACTGGATGTGCTGCTATTTAAGGTCTCACACGGTTTGAGGTGCTTGTATACAATAGATTTATTTAAGAAAAAACCTTACATATATAAATAGTATAATACCTTTTTTACAGCTCTTGAGGATTTGTGTTGGTCTCGTGGTCCTGTGTTTTTTTGACAAGTTATCACACGTTAAAGGATATTAGAGACTCCTGACTCACACACACATACACACTCGCAGAGAGAGAGGGGGG
>NW_018127985.1:3298359-3309400 GCF_001952655.1 Monopterus albus | reverse complement strand
GGGGGGCACACAATTGTCAAAATATCAGCAAAGAGGGGGAAACCTAGCGATTAGATTCAAAACTGTAGTTTCAGGTTAAGCTTTGGCCTAATGAACGGTGTCGTTTCGAGGCAATATCAGTATGTTTCTCTCTCTTTTTTTTACCCCCAAAGATTTATTCCATGTCGACATCTTCTATAGAGTCTGTCTTTGTTTCTGCTGGACTGTCACTGAGGGCACACTCGGGGTTGTCGAGGAGGCCCTTGTTCTCTAAATGCTCTTTTCTGTCTGCATCGACAGGCTTAATGAGTTGTAGACTGTGTTCGTGCGTGAAAGTTGAATCGCTGCAAATGACAGAGGTCTGAGGACTTCTGCCAGTGGAAAAGGCGGACCTGGGCGGGCTGGAGTGCGGTGAACTCGTCTTGTCCTCCAATCCCGCCTGGCCCTGTTGTGTGGCGTCTGCAGAGTCCGGTGAGCTGCTCCTACATCCCGCAGAGACGCTGCAGAGGACACTGGGCTGGTGTCTCTCCACCTGGCTGTCACTGTCAGAGTTTGCTGTTGTTGTTGTTGTTGACTTCAGAGCAGTTTGAGGAACAATGAATCCAAGCGGCTGTGTGATGGGATAGAGTAGGAAGTGTCCTTTCCCTATCAAAGGCCGTGAGGAGGGTAAGGCCCCGGGGTTGCGTCTCGGTCTGGAGTCCGAAAGGAGGCTTTCGACGCTAAAAGGGTTGAGTTTCTGCATGTTGGAGGCTCTGCTGTTGTTGGAGCAGGTGTTCGACCGGTGGTTGGCGTCGGGCGAGTCCAGCTCGGATCCCCCAACCTCCCGGTCCAAGTGTCTTTGGTTTTGGTTTTGGGTCTGGAGAGGGTTAGGTGTTTGGTCGCAGCTTGACTGGGATTGCTTCCCCCCCACGGAGTCAAAAGGCGGGCCTGTGTTGTGGTCGCTGTCGGTCACATGTGACACCGCGCTGTCGCTGTCTGATCCCGGGGTGTGAAATAAATCCCCAGAAAGGAGCTTATTCTGGGACTTGAGCAGCCGGCGCTCCTGCTTTCGTTTCTTCTTCTCCAGCCTGTCCAGCTCTCTCCGGGCGATCTCCTCGGGGTCCATGGGCTCCCCGCTGCAGGTGGTGGGGTGGGCGTTGTGAGCAGGTCGACCTGGACCTTTCTTTGTGTTCTCCTTTTTCCTCCATTTGGCTCTGCGATTCTGGAACCATACCTGCGGAGAAAAACAAAACGTGAAAACGTGTCATGTGCGCTTCTGTCACTGCAAGGGGAAAATTAATTAGACCAAAATGTGCCGGTGTCTTAACAAGATGGTAATTAAACAAATAGTGGTGTTACATCTTGGTCTTGCAGTTTTCTATGCAGGCCTTTAATTAGGCCCTTGATTAAAAACCAGTGTGTGCACCAACACAGCAAAAAAGTTGGGATAAAGCGGAACAAAAGAAGCTTTGGTTTGACAAGGTAAGCAGAGTTGTGTTTTACAAGTCTCAATAATTAACATTTCTTCCCCCTGTGCAACCTCTACAATTAGACTAGACCTTAATGAGCTTCGTTTTACTGTTTCCATCAACACAAATATTATTCTCATATTTAAAATTAAGATCAGTGTATATCATTCATGCAGTTAAGCTATACTGTGCACAAAATATTTTTAGTTTTTGTTTATCCAGGATTTCAGAAATATTAAGTCCATTTTTCTACGAAACTTTATTTTTATTAATAATAATAATAATAATAAAGACAAACTCTCTTCTGGCATTAAATTGTCCATTTTTTTCTACATACAGATAGAATTCAATTTTATTTATTTGATGAACATAAGCCATGAAAGGTCAGAGAATAGACATCCATGCTCAGTCATTTAAATGATTAAACATGGTTTTCTAACTATATGGGCTATCATGACCCCGAACTGGCCTGTGCTAGTTGAACATTTACTCCATAGTTTTAACTGTTTATATTAATAAAACTGAAAAACTGAACCTTCGCCATGAATAAATGATAAACAAAGGAAGAAAGACACCCACAAGTTTAGATGTATAGTAAATAAACACAAGAGATATTTACCTGAACCCTTGATTCTATTAAGTCCAATCGAAGAGCCAGTGCCTCCCTCATGAACACGTCGGGATAGTGGCTCTCATTAAAAGCCTTTTCTAGTTCCTCCAGCTGCCAACCAGTGAAATTTGTGCGAGTTCTTCGTCTCTTGCAACCAGGACTATCTTTGTCTGGGTCCCCCGAGTCTGACAGCAGAATAAATGTAAACACAGAGTGCACTGTTATTATTTTTAATAGCACATTTTAGCCTCGTTTATACAAGACTGGTTTCATGCAGACAAACTTAATAGCTGAAGAAGGGGACTGCAATAGAAATGCAGCTTGTATCAGATCTGTCGCCTTTTCTGAATGAGGGGGCTTCACGTGTTAACACCAGCATTTCCTTGCTCTGGCATTTACTGACTGACAGGGACATTGTTTTGCTTGGGTGCATCTGCAGCTTTCAGTGATGGAAATGAAGTGGAAGGCGAAGAATACTCCTCTGCTTGTGTGTGTCTGAGTGTGTGCGTGTGTAAGCGCGTGACTGTGTGAGTGTGAGGCTGGCATGCCCTTTAAACGCACCACCAAGACGATAACTTGTATTGCAATGTCCTCTTTGTTTCTTTCTGTTTGTGTCACTGTGCAACCAGCCAAGCTTGAGGAGAGGTTAGCCTATTGTTTAGTAGCCTATATAATGTGGCTTACCTGTCAGTTTGTACTGCTGATTATCTCCATTCATCCCGCAGCCCGAAGACAAGAGGGGGTTGGAATTACCCACTGAAGCCGTGCAGGAGCCATTAAGTAATCCGTCTATTGAGAAGGGAACCGCGGACGCAGATTGAAGTTGATGCCCGGTTAATTCGTAAACGTGATGGTGGCTCAGATGGTACGGGAACCCCACCATCCCGCCGAGAGAGCCTCCGAACTGGGCGTGAGGTGGATCCAGTATCCTGCTGTCCATCATCCCGCAGGCAAAAGGAAACGACGTCTGGAGGCCGGTGATGGGAATTTAAAAAGCATGCAGTGAGTGTGGCCAACGAGCAGGGGACATGATGTGAAGGGAGGGATGAGCTGTACTTTATCCACATGAACCTCCCAATAATTAGCCCAGGCACTGGGAATATGAGACCCAATGAGAAGCGGTAATGGACTCTGACGTCAGAGACGCGCTCTGCAAACGCTCCCAGTATCGATTGCTAATTAAAGCTGACATCCACCTCAATAAACAATATCAGAGCTGTCACAACAAGACAGGAGGGCTTTGATAAGAACTACATCGCAACTACACAGGGGACCCACCGGGAGGAAGGGCTCAATGAATCCCTGGAAGAAAAGACTGCAAGCGGATAGATTAGGGCAGAGGCTCCCGGACTAGTATTACATGAATGTTGGACCAGATTAAACAACAAAATGCATCATATTTTTTCAGACGTAACCCATTAGCTGTTTATTTATTTATGTGCGTTGTTATTTTTTTCATTTCTTTGGCGCATCTCTTGGTAGCAGAGAAAAATGAAAGCTGATTCAAAAAAAAAAGAAAAGAAAAATATTTACTGCCATTGTTGAATTAGAAGGCGCCTTTTTCCGGGGATGCCTACAACCTTCTGTGGACTGTGAGACCCTTTCTCGTCCTTAAGCCTCACTTTGGGAACCACTGATTACCCCCCACCCCACCTACACACACACACACACACACGCACACACACACACACACACACACACACACACAGCGTGTTATGGGCCATCATTTCATACATTAAGCCTTTAGAGGCAGACAGGTTCACGTGCAGGGCGGAAAACAAATAGGCTGACTGTTGAAATATGGGTGTATTTAAAGGAGAGCTGAGATATTGCTGAAGGCACAAAGCAAGAGTGAATCTATAATATTTTACTGTTACAAGGCAAAAGCTTCAGTTAGGACCAATTCAGTGTTATGAACAAGATGTATGAGCTAATAAAGGTAGGCTTCAACTATTGGAGTCGACTACAAAACAATAAATACAAAAAAAAAAAAACACCTCATTTGCACTTGCACATTACTGACATTCACAGCATTTCCTGTTAGGAAACCAAATTGGAAAACTCCTCCACTTGTGCAACCCCTGCACTCAATATGTGACGAGCCCAAATCCTATCTGCTCATTAGGTTTTCAAATAATTAATTCGACTTTATTTATCCCAAGTCTGGCGCTGTCATAATGTTAATCAGAGTTGAAATTTCGCACCCCACTCATTCCCTGACCCTTGGCACCGGGATTGGCATGTTGTAATAACCTGAATCTCTCAACAGAAGCTGCGATAATTGTTACCCTATTAGCATGCAAATTGTTTAATTAATATTATTATGAGGAAGTATATAATCCGCTCGTCACTTGACCCCCAAGCCCAAGTAGCAACCCTCTGTATTTCACTGGGTAGCCCTACATTTTAATGAAGTCCTCAGAAATTATCTCGCCTATTTATCCATCTTCCTTTCTAGTAGTAGCGGGCTCGTCTTTGAAGCCTTTTCTTCTTTATATTTTAACTTTAATGTTAACGCACATGGACAAGATCTTATGAATAATTCCTGTCCATTCATTTCTTTTTGAACATCTAAAATTCAATAATAGCTTTTCGTCCATTCCAAGCATATGTACGTCTGGCCCCAACCCGGGCGCACACGGGAGCTCAATGAAAAGCAGCCCTTGACAAAGTCTCCAGAGACATTGCATTTAAATCCGTTTTTCTACAACTGGGTGACATTGTCAGATTCTAGCTTTAATTAACCCGATAATAAGGCGAACAAGGCATTCAGTGGCGCTGTTGCCCTGTCTTGTTACCTTTTTATAACTGGTCCCTTTGGCAGCTGTTCAGAGGAGGAAAGAATAATACAAATATGTTTTTTCCTCAATGACACGTTGTCTTTATTGCATTTTGATCTGAATCAATAAGAGTGCAGGACCTATAGACTATAATTGATTAACTTTCCATCCAAGGAGAGAAACTGCAGGACAAATAGATGGAAACTGATAGATGCACCTCAACATGTTTCAATTTTCCCCTTTTACAAAATACAGAATGATGTGTTAAATCACTTACAAAGAAAATAAGGAAAAACTGCTCTCTTTGAATATGAAGTATACATTTGTAGGATTTCCAAATACCTTTGTGAGAAAAACATCTTGGTTTTTTTAAAGCAACTAAATACTTTATTACATTCACTGCTTTTCATTGCATATGGCTGTTTGTGACCCGGAGGCTGTGACCTTTCACCTCAAGCACAGTTTTTTTCCCATTTGAGATACACATAAATTAAGAGCAACCTAAAGATAACATGACCAGGAACATATATACACTGAAGGCTGGAGTGTGTTATAACAATGATAAGATGTTGTTTTCCACTTAAAGTCACCTACATTGTTGTTTTCTGCATCTTGCTCTGATGTCTTAGGAGTACCCTTAAGTTGGCTGCTATAGGCTGCAAGTCCCCTACTCAGCACAGTTATGAATTAGGTGAAGAAAAGCAGAAGTGGCACAGATGGAGCACGTGGGAAAGTCTCTAACACAAACTCATTCACTTATATGCAGCCAGAAAGTCCAAACATGGGCTTACAGTGTGGTAACATGTATGTTTTACTTCACTTTTTATACTCATCAACATTTCTTTTTGCAGCCACACAAACAGAAATCCATCACTTCTACTTGCACTTAACTTTTCCCTCATTAAGTCTTTTTAACAGTAACTTTTTCTGTTGCTTGTCTCTTTGAGTCTAAGAGGATTTTGCAGCTGCACACTCACCTGACTCCAGATAACCAGATACCTGAAATTCATATCAGTGCCAACTTGATATAGGTGTCCAAATGATACACCCCCTCCCACCCCCCTTAAAAAAGACAGGGGCCTTATCAACACACCCATCCAACACTGATGCCTACTTTAGCAGCACACAATCAAATTCATTTTTAATTAGGCAGGCAAATTAATAGGCAGCAGTTTAAGAGTTTAATTACTCAATTAACTTCACGCACGTTAATTTTTAACTATCTAAATTAGGTTGCACATTATTCGATTTGATGATAATTATAGAATTAAATCTTAAATTAATTGTTTTGGATGATTTGGATGAACTAGATGCAGTTCCAATTAAACAGTAAGGGGGAAAAGCTGGTTGCCATTTTAAGCTCGCAAATCCTTTGATTCGATTTTAAGCAAGAAACTCTGCCTGGAAATTTTCCTCTGATCCTACAAATTCTCTCCCCCTCTAATCCCACAATTAAAAGTTTCCTCCCATCTAATTATCTGTAATTGTGCCGCTGTCAAAGTAGAATGGAGAAGTGAAAGCGATTGATTTGGACTTTTAATTCAGTTCATTTCTGATAGAAGAGAAAGTAATTCCCTTCAAATTACCTCATTCAATCCTGACACCCTAATGCCCTTCAAAATCTTTTTTTTTTACTCTCCAGCATTTATATATTAAAAATGAAGCTAGAATGACTAGTGCCTCCTAATAATAATAACCAAACTTCCATTAGAATAATAATTTCATTTCAATTAAAACTGACTTATCACCTTTGCTAAAACGTGCTTAATATGCCGAAAATTATCAATGCTTGAAGGAGCCCAAACTGGGGAGTCTAATTGTAATCAGCAAATCAGAGGTGCTTGTCGCTGCCGTGCCTTTGCAGAGAGGCAGTCTCGGAAATAGAACTAATTTACTCAACTCCCCCGGGAAATCCGCTCAACAGATTAACATTTTCAAAATATAGTAATGATATAATTTGAGAAATGGTGACGCCAATTTGTGAGGAGCCTTTGTGGAGAATAATTTGCATTTTTTTTCCCTTCGCCATCGCCTGCATTTTGCCCCCGTTAATTACAGCTCAACAGATGAAGGGTGTGCTGTTTAACTTAGTGCTTATTATTCAGCTTCAATCTAATAATTCAACTCTATGTGAATATGAAAAATGTATCCAAATTTTAAGCCATCCTCCATATAATCCCAAATGGGTTTGGAAAGGTGAAAACGTGGATAGGTGCATATATGATCTGGATATAACTTCTGTCTTGCCAGTTATGGGTTTGCTGGATTTTAAGCACCAAGGACAGCGTCAAACAAGTCCCAGACTACCTGCAACAACAACCGCAACAACAGCTTCCTGAGACAGGTCTCTGTGTAATATACATACATATACACTCCCAGGGCCTCCTCCCCAGGTCACATTTTGCCTACATATTATGCAGGAATGTTAAACTGCATATACTGCATCTGTAATAAACAATTTTGACAAGACTTAAACTTTGGAGACTAATCCAAGTACAAAAACCAGGCACAAAGTTGAGACGAGACAAATTTAGCTATTTTCTATCATCAAATACCAACTAGTTTAGAAGTGTGTGTGTGTGTGTGTGTGTGTGTGTGTGTGTGTGGTTTATTTTGGTTGTAGCCAAATTGGAAGTGATGGCAGGATAGCCAGCAGTCCCTCACTGTTTCCTCACATTACAAAGAGAGCGGTGACTGTACTCTGCAGCCTGGCCATCTGCTGCTGTACAAAATAAATAAATAAATAACTAGATAAATAAAAAATATGAAAAGCCCCAGAGACATGTACTGTAGAACTACAATGTGGCAAAACAACACCACACATTCTGACACAAAAAGACAGACTGAAGCTTGGGGTGAACTTGTGACATACATGAACTGCTGTTCCTTCCTATAGAGACCTATACTATAAAAAAAAAAGTATTTTTGAGAGATTATTGGTTCTTTGATTGTGTGTGTGTTCATGTCCCAAACATCCATTTGAGATCACTATCACATTTTGTGTCATACATTTTGATATTTTGTGAAGCCAGTGATGCACACACATTGTAAATATGACAGGACACTCATGTGGACACATTAGTTTTACAGACATTTAGGCTTCCTTGACCCTGCATCAGGGCTCCATCAAAACTGAGATTTCACAATTGCATAAAAAGACTTGTTGTGCCCTCTAGTGGTGTTTGTCTTCCTTTGTTTATTCTATTTAGTGTGCCACTGCCACTGTGTTGACAGACACATACGCATAAATATAATAGAGAGCTGACCATATCAGGATCAATAATATGTGGCAGAGGTTTAAGGCAAACCAGAGGTTTAAGGCAATGTGTTCTAGTGCAAGAGCTGCCCTTTCTCCTCTGTCACTGACCTTTGACCTCTTGATTTTCCCACAGTAATCAATAGAGTGTTTATTATTACTCTCATGGATGTTAGAGTAAAGGAAAATGATTCAGACTTTCCAAATGGGTGTTTACCCCACAGAGCTGCAACCAAAGCAGGTTAACATGCACATACTTCCCACTGAACTGGGACTTCCTAAAGACATCTTTCAAAGTGCACAAAAAGTCACAGATGTCAAACTGAGATCACACTCTAACAGTCAGCTCTGACAAGACTGTCATTTCTTTGCTCGTGGACCTAGGTTAACCTTTTTTCCCTTAATTTTCAGTGAAGAAAAAATAATTAGTTTAATATGTTTTTTTTTTTTGTCACACAAGAACAAATGTTGATGGACTTTTTTTTATTATCATCACCACTGCTGAGTGATTCTATAATCCTGTAATTTGACTGATAATCTGAGATTGTATCCTTAACAACTGAAGAAGAGGTCTGCCTGTACAGCACATGTGTGTGTGTGTGTGTGTGTGTGTGTGTGTATGTGGAGGGCCAGGTGTTTTCAGAGCAGTGCCATCTGGTCGCAGCATTCGCAGCTCACAAGGCAGGTGTTGCAGAACCTGTTCAGAACAGGAGACAAATGTATGCTCTCTGTTAACTGCCTCTATCAGTTCCTGGTAACACACATTTACAGTATATCTACTATCTCCCAGGAGGAATATGTTGTGTCATTTAAATCAGTTAGTGATCATTTCTTGACAGTTTTGTTCTGGAGATGTGCAGGATGGGAAAAGTAGCAGTAACACTTGGAGAAGTTTGAGACTTTTTGATCATAGCTGAACCTTCATACTGTTAATATGAAAAAAATCTTCCAACTGTGGTGGCTTTCTAGTTTGAAATATAATAATTAAAGAGCACAGACACTTCAGATAAGATTTTCAGGCAGTAGTGACAATACCCAGATAATTACACATTCTATTTGCAACGCCTATGCTTAAGCTGCTAAATCCTTTGGGATCTATTCATGTCCACAGTGTCTCCTCAGCTCAGTGAGCAGTTTGTAGAAGCATCCTGCCTCCATCAGCTGGTTTACACCACTCAGCATGGAAGCATTAAACCAAGAAGTTCTCTGCTCTGACAAAAAAACGCTTTCAGTCATCAGTTTGCATGAGACCTAGCCTGTTTGGCATCTATAACAACGCTGAGGTCGGTGTAATTTCATCATACTCACTCATCTGAAACCTTAAATTCAAGAACAAAATCTAAGATCCACTCTTGGTGAACTGTCAAAAGACTGGATGATTGAACTTGAGTATAAATAATTAATGTCAAATGTGATAGTGGAATTATGAGGTTCTATCTCACTTTTTAATAAAAAGTGAGATAAAGTTACACACATTTTCTTGAATGCTTAAATATTACTTTCAAAGACTCTTTTGAGGAGAAATATTTCAAAAGGTAGGAAGCACATAACTATTTTTCTGGATGGCAAATCAAATCTCCAATGATCAGTTTATCAGAGCTCCAGTCGACCCTCTAGAGAGAACCTTACTGTTCCAGGCTTACAAGATTGAATTTATTATGACTCCTATTAAATCTGACCCACAGCTTGGCTAATCCTAAAAGAAAGTACAATAAGCACATTGGTGTGCATATTAAACTTTAAGATAAGATGGTAGAAACCAATA
This sequence comes from Monopterus albus, assembly GCF_001952655.1. NCBI lineage: Eukaryota > Metazoa > Chordata > Actinopteri > Synbranchiformes > Synbranchidae > Monopterus > Monopterus albus. The sequence goes on along the minus strand of NW_018127985.1, from coordinate 3,299,562 downwards.
TTTAAACTCAAAGTTCTCATAGAGTTCCCCAGACATTTGGTACCTAAACTGGTATTGTAGCTTAGGGAGGACATTTATTGGAATTAAATTTCATCCAGGATGGATTCGACTCCAAGTCAAGCACTGTCCTCAGTTGATTACCTTTACTGCGCTGGACAGAAGAAAGCTCATATCACATAGATGAACAACAGCAATAAAACACATAGACCTTGCCATAAAAAGGAACTTTTATAAGACATTCACTCATGCCCTTACTGTGCCTAGTAAGAGTATTAGGCCTAGTGTCAACTACTAGCATGAAGTGTCTCCCACAGTGCAACACTCACACACTGTCCACCAGATGGCATCAAGAAAAATGATCACAGCAAGATTCAGGGAGTACATAAAATTACCTACTAAAAACATAGCGCAAAAGTACAGGCTTTTAATAAGTAGCTAACTAAAGCAATGTCTTAATGGCCTCTCAATGGGAAACTATGACTCTCCTCACATCGCCCACCTCTTACCTTCATCACTTGTCCCTTGAGAGTAGTAATTATTGACATCTTTAAAAGGTCCTCAGTGATGCATTACTAAGTCTGATCCCAGCATGTCCAGTGTAATACTAAAAATCACTACAGCATTTTAGAAAACCCCAAAGCATCAAAGATAATAATTTGATGAAACAGTCCCAGCTCATTGTCCACCTACTGCTACTGACTTCTACTGAACTAGCATGTCAACAAGTCTGCGTCCATGACAGCTGACCAAACTCTGTTGATGAAGTCCTTGAAAGCCCTAGAAAAAGTAATAAAAGGACCATGATTTGTAATGTCAAAAGTATGGACATACATGAGGAGGGACAACAAGACAGGCTGAGAAATAGCTATTAATTAAGATACAAGCACCTTTCCGATGGTAATCAGCAGGTGGAGAGAGTAAAGGATGAGGATGGACTCAAATACGATTCCAAGTGAAGCGGTCTGGATTGTAAGACTCGTCAGAAATCATCTGCATTTAAAATGAAAATGCCCTTCACTAGAGAGGAGCCCAGATATGAGACATTTGTTGGATTCAAACCTTATTCAGTGCTGAGATATTTAGAGTTTGGTGTTGCCACAGATGGATGTAATTTAAAATGTATTAGGATTATTTATTGGAATGCATTCCATGGCAAAGTCCAAATTGTTTAATATTAATACAATACTAGTACCATTAGTAATA
>NW_018127985.1:3294733-3298324 GCF_001952655.1 Monopterus albus | reverse complement strand
AATATATTATATTATAATATAATATAAAATTAATTTTAGCAAAAATTTACTGTATTGGGACGGAATGGTGGAGCAGTGATTAGCCCTCTTGCCTCACAGCAAGAAGGTTCTGGGTTCAAACCTCCACGTACTCCGGCTTCCTCCCAAAATCCAAAGACAAAAACAATGTTCCTCAAAGAAAGGAAGGGATTTGGATATGTCACCTTCTGCGGTGCATAACATAATTAAAAAATTCAAGGAATCTGGATGGATTTCAGCGCATAAAGGGCACAAGCCTGAGCTGCATGACCGTGCTCTCCGAACACTCAGACGACTGCATCAAAAATCATCACTATTCTATAAGCGATATAACCACATGGGCTCAGGATTACTTTGGTACCCTTGTGTCAGGCACTACAATATGTAGTTACATCCATAAATGCCTCTTAAAACTGTATTGTGCCAAAAGGAAGCCCTATGTCAACAGTATCTAGAAGTGTAGTCAACTGCTCTGGGCACAGCGGCATCTGGGAAGGACCATCACACAGTGGAAATGTGCACTGTGGTCAAATTTCATGTCTTTTTGGAAGGAATGGACACCATGTGCTCCAGACCAAAAACAAAAAGGACCATCCAGACTATTACCAGCAACAAGTCCAAAAACCAGGGTCTGTCATGGTCTGGGGTCATGTCAGTGCCCTTGGCAAAGGTTACTTACACTTTTGTGATGGAACCATTAATGCTGAAAACTGCATAGAGATTCTGAGAAACATATGCTGCCTTCAAGATGACATCTTTACCATGGAAGCCCATGCATATTTCAACAAGAACCTCATACTGCACACATTACCAAGGCTGTAGAGGAAAAGCATGCGAGTGCTGGACTGGCCTGCCGGCAGTCCCGACCTGTCCCAATAGAGAATACATGGTGCAGTTTGAAATGCAAATTATGTCAACAAAGACCCAGGACTGTTGCTCACCTCAAGACTTGTTTGCAGGAAGAATGGGACAAAATTACACCTGACGCATTTAATCACTTGGTGTCCTCAGTCCCTAAATGTATTTTAAGTGTTGTGAAAAGGAACAGCAACATCACACCATGGTAAATAAAAAATATAACATAATATAAACAGAAATTCTTTCTATTAAGCCAGACAAAGTATTGAAATTTACAACTTTATATCAATATTTAAAAGGTTATTGCCACAAATTTAAAGCAATGTTGCTGTTCCATATGAGACCACTGGAGGGCAGTGAAGAGTCTCAACTATCAACACCATCTAGCGCCAAAATAGACAGCATTGTATAAAGTCTTCCAGTAAAACCTTTCAAAATAAAACAATCAAGGCGACAGCAGTGTTTCTAATTTTCTGTCGAAACCGAAACATGTAAATGGAAGTGGACCAAACAGTTACAAAGGTATTTATTACAGGGGTGTTTAAATGAATACATTACATTGGACAGGATTTTTTAAATGTTTGAAACTGTATTTCATTGATATAAAAGCAATTACTCATTAATGGACTACCTAGTAAAAATAATAATCATCATCAGACTACATTTGTAATTTATCCACCAAAAAATGTTGTTTTGTATACTGGAACAGTAGTCCAGGGTTCAGCAATAGGATTATTGTTTGCCTGCCACTGCTCTGGTTATTTTATGATCATGACTGTTGGTTAAATTCTGATTGCTTGAGGTTACTTTTGTGGAACTGTTCGAACAACATAGTATTTTACTATGTCTAAATTTATGCTGATGTGATTCATTTAATATGTTGACGTTTGTGATCAGTAAATGTATACATATGAAAAGTTCACTTAGTGTCCAGACAGAAATGATACCATACATGCACGTTCTTTATGCTTTCCAGATATGCAGCTGTCATCACGAAATCCATAAATAGAGATGGACCAACATTTACAAGCAGGGTAAGCTATTTATATCACACTGTTTTGAAGTAGGTATATTGCATAGCACCACACATGATATGTAATTTTAAAAAATCTGTAGGCTATTTTCTGAAAATATTCTCACAGTTGGAAATAGTCTATTGTCAAATACATTGGTATTTTATCTTTATAGTTTTTTAACTAAATACACAAGTTAAAATCGCTCAGGGAGATTTCTTTGTTTGTGCTAATCATAAAACGGTAAACACTCCCCACTAAATGAATGAGTAGAGCTGTGGTGGCCTGCGTCTTTCCAGATGTTACTGGACGTTTCCATATGGCAGCTGATATTTCCACACCGGAAGTGACTTGCACGTTCTTGACATCACCTTACGTCATTGGCGTGGGAGGAGCGTGCATGGCACATTAAAACTGGACTCAACCATTCACGATGAAAACAAGACACCTCAGAGTTACTGTGGCTACAGATAGCGGAGCTCAAGTATCTGTGGTTGAACCGCTGTCGAAAAGCCACAATCAAGTACGAGTTAGCCTGGATAATTAAGACAAAATCATTGCCTTCAACAGTAACACAAAAGACCGAAGAACGGGGTTTGGTAAGTAAAAATTCAATAAAAGTAAAGGTTAGCGTTAGCTGTCAGATTCCACCGCTGTTGCTAACCTGCTTGCTAACAAACAAAGCTAGCAGTGTGTTAACGGTGTTTACTGTGTTTATTTCATAGGTTTAACGAGAGGCAGGAAATGAAGCACATATTTGTCTTCACTCACTTTAATGCTTTCTCGACACGATTTATTGTTGGCAACACACAACGTTAGAATTTGTGTGGTTAATTAATTATTAGTAATAGCGTTCTGAAAACATCTTATTATCAGGATTTGATTAGAGCACATTAATTTCCATTTGCCGCGAAGTTAGATCTCTGCTACGATCGTAACCAGGCGTGACCCGTAGTTATGTTATGTAATCAGCCTAACCATTCCTGTAAGTTAGCTTGGCCTAGCTAGCTAGCAGTAGGCTAGGTTAGCTACACTAAGCAACCTCTTTCTTAAGGACTAGTAACATTTAGCTTCCTACTGTTTTCTAGACCAGGACCAAAACCAGCGTCACATTTAAGGTAACTTTAGTTTAAAATTGTTCCATTATAATATAAACTTTCTTAACACCATACTAGCAATAACTAACTTATGAATGACGAAGCTAATTTATATCCAACATTTACTAGCATGCAGTGAGCCCTCCCTGTGTACTGTTAGGTATTTTTAGTCAGATAGATATTGGGCTAATTTATATCCAACATTTGCTAGCATGCAGTGAGCCCTCCCTGTGTACTGTCAGGTATTTTTAGTCAGATAGATATTGGATAGATACTTTATGTATTAGAAATGTTTAGTGGAGATAGGATGTCTAGTTAGACTGTTAAATGCTTAGTCATGCTTATGAGTTTCTACAGGGTACATCTGGTCAAGGATACTAGAGAGAAGAGTTGATGACTGTCAGCAGACAGGATGTTTAATATTATTATTATGACGTCACGACATGTTACTAGAAGTCTGTGAGAATGTTTTTAGCTACACACCACTTAATCAACAGACACACACACATTGATTTGCTTCATGTTTTGACTACTGCTATGGCCAGCTGCAAAGCTGGCAACAGAGACGTCGCGGTTGATGTTTCTGTGTAGTATGGGACTAGCCC
>NW_018127985.1:3281773-3294721 GCF_001952655.1 Monopterus albus | reverse complement strand
ATACCTGAGCGTGTAATGTTAATTTTACCTGTGATCCTTTGAATAAATCAGCACTGTTTTGAAGTTACTTGGACTGTCTCGTCTCTCAGAGTTAGCAATGGTAAGAAGAACCATGGTCCTACAGTACTGACACAGCACTTCATCTGCCACAGTTTGTTTAAAACTTTTTCTTTTCTTCCTCCTTCAGGATACTGATATTTCTCCACTGTCAGCTGTAGAGGATTTTTTTTTTCTAGCGATGGAGTTTCCAGATTTAGGAGAGCACTGCTCAGAGAAGACCTGCAAATGTTTAGGTGTGTACCTTTAGAAAAACATGTTGGCATCCTGTTGTTCATTCTAATGTAAGTTTTACTTGATCGTGAAATCTCAAACTTTACTTGACATTACAGATTTTCTTCCTATGAGATGTGACGCCTGTCAAGAGATTTTCTGCAAGGACCACATAACCTATGCAAGTCACAAGTGCACATCATCTTACAGAAAGGTAATTGATGTCTCTTTCAGTACATCTTGTACAATGTGTTGACAGTCTTCACATCTTTTTCCTTGTGATTCTTAATGTTATAGTTGACAACAGCTGTAGTATACATATTTACCCCCTTTAAATCTATTTTTATATATAAATTATGTAGCATTATATTATTATGTAATGCTAGTGGTAGTAATGTTTAGCATTGTTGTTTGTATATATGTAGGTATGTTATTGTTTTTGTGTTGCACCTGGCTGGTTCCATACTGCATTTGAGCCTTTGCTATAATTTGTATTTTGTTCTTATGTACTCAGGACTTCAGATGAAAATTTGTCTCCTTGGCTAACTCTGTCATATTGACAGAAATGTAGTTAATACGCATTGTCCGTGTTAAATAAATGTATTACTAAACTAATTAAATACTAATCCAGTGGGGGTTTTTTAAACATCATTTTTTCCAGGATGTTCAGGTTCCAGTGTGCCCTTTGTGCAACACACCCATTCCCATCAAAAGAGGAGAAATGCCCGACATTAAAGTTGGTGAACACATTGATCGCGACTGCAAATCAGACCCTGCACAAAGAAAGAGAAAGGTGTGTGATTTTAATACTCTATGATTGTACTGTGCACAGAGTTAGATGATGAATTATAATAAAAATAACTGAAGACAATTTTCCCCATTTTCTTTACAGATTTTTACAAATAAATGTTCTAAGGGAGGCTGTAAGCAGAAGGAAATGATACGAGTGACCTGTGACCAGTGCCATTTAAATTACTGTCTTAAACACCGGCACCCATTAGACCATGATTGTAAGACTGATGGAAAGCCCCTGTCCAAATCTGGGTGGGTATAATCCCACTATGCTTTCAGATAATGTTGTTCTCTCATCTGAAATATGACAGAAAGAATAGTTAAGTGATATACTTTTTTTAAAATCTCAAGACATGCTGCTGTAATGAGGGCACAAGGCGCTGCTTCCTCCTCCTCAGCTTCTGGTTCTAGGTCCTCTGCTACAGGCAACTCTAGACCTCTTTCTAATGGTGTGAGTGCAAATAACATAGGCCACAACAGTGGGTAAGCATTTGTACTGATTCCAAGTGTTTTATGAAAATGATCATTCTAATGACTTTTTTTTAATCAACTGAAACAGTATTTCACCTCTTGTCCTATTTTTTTTTTTCTGCTCATCCTAGTTCTACCCCACGGATTCCTACTTCAGTTTCAGCACAGCATGTAATGCCACCCTCGGCATCATTTCATGCCGGCATGGTATGCACATTATTTACACAACATCACTTGATTAAAATATCCCTGGTAGGAGTGAAATGTAAACATGAGTGTGCTGGTATCATTGCAGACAGAGGAGCAGGCTTTACAGAGGGCTCTGGAGATGTCTTTGGCTGATTCAAGGCAGCCAGTCCAGCCAGCCCTTAGGTGAGTAAAATTCATCAAAACCCATAGTGCCAGAAATGTATTATTATTGGCTCGACATCACTTGTAACACGCTCATGTTGGTGTGATGCTGCTGAGAGTGGAGGAGTATTTTTCCTCATTGACCTTCAGCTTATAACTGTGGTTTCAAAAGAGAGTCATTGAAGTGTGTTTGTGTGAGATCAGTACGGAAAATGTGGAGTGTATTGCAATATTTAATGAATCCATTTAAACAACACTGCTGTGATGGCAGGGCTGTCCAATTTCACACTGGTAAGATTTATCAGACAGAAAAGCACATGAAATCCAAAAAGTCTGTTGCTGTTATTTTCCATGATATTGTTTCTGTTCATTAAAGAGCCAAATGATTTGCACAAAGGTGCAAGAGGGGTGTGAAATTTGTTCAGTTTCAAAGGGGGGAGTGGCAGAAAAAACACTGAATTAAAACTGACAGCAACACCGATGTTAGGGAATTGTGAAAATGTTGCTTGTGTCCAACCAGTATCCTGAAATATTCTGTATGCTATCACGTAACAAAAGAATCAAATGTAATGTTAGCAATTTTTTGCTTGAAAAGGGAATTAGTCAATAGATGATTAATTATCTACCAGTTGACTAAATTATTTATTTCATTCATTTTCATTCTCTGTGAGTCTCCAGCATATTGAATAATGCAACATGTGAGCCGAGTACATCTTATGTTGAGATTCTTTAACTGTTATTTCCAAAATGATGAATCATTTTCAGTCTTCATTAGTGGGAAGACACTCACATATTTATAGATTTTTATTCAGCTGTTCAGACATTGTCATCAGTTAAAACCACTGTGTGTATAATTTGTTTGACAAACACTAGTGAGAGAGCACTGTAAATAAGTGCAGGATTCCCAGGTTTAACCTTGAGGTTTTTTTTGTTGGTTGTTTTTCCACGAAGTGTCTTGAGTCTTGAGGGTTTTTGATTGTGTCTCAGCCCTCAGGAGCAGGAGGATCTGGCTCTCGCTCAGGCTCTCGCTGCCAGTGAAGAAGAGTACAGACGCCAGCAGCAGAGACAACAGGTACCTGGAAAGCTTAGCCGTCAGTAGCATGCTAACAGGAACACATGTAGGTATATTGTTGTTGTGGCAACACACCTTCTCTGAACTCTCTTTATTGGCAGACCATAAAAGACTAATCTGCCTTTGATACACTTATTAAGCGTTAAAGGAAATATGTGAGATGAACGCTTTTTAACTGTGTCGTCTCTTTTCCAGGGGAGAGAGCCCAAACAGTCCAGCTGTAGCCTTTCGTAATCTTGGACCATTTAGACTTCAAGATGTGCTGATGATCTACTAGAAACTACACATCAGGATCAATGATTGCTATATGAAGAAAAACTCTTTGCTGAAATTTTACCACCTTTTAACATTATATACTTCCCCAGCAGGATCTGTCATTTTTAGTAATGATTGCCTCTGTACATATTTTATATGTTGATCATCATTAATCCATTATATTACCATATATGAATATTAAATAAATTATTTCAATGATGTACGCTAAATTTTGAATTGCTGAGTTTCAGATGTGAGACTTAATTCTAAAGGCTGTTCATATACTGTACAGTGTTTTAGCTGTAAGACCATCAGTTGAGATTCATCATGGCCTGAGGACTGAAATGTCTTTGGAAACTATGATGCACTTTTGCAACTATTTTCAGAAAGTTGATTAACAAAAGAGTGCTCAAAAATCAACTTTATTTTCAACCTTGCTATTTGAGCAACATCATAGACTGTTGCAGCACAAGTCTTTCAGGGTTTGTACAGCAGAGGGCAGTAGGTTTTCATGAATGATGAAACAACCTGAGCTACTGTATTTTGATTCTTTTTCTTTTTTTTTTTTAATACAGAGATTCGGTTGCTATGTAAATGTAGCAAATACCCCTTTTTAGTCCACTGAGCTGTTTGAAGTGCTCACCACTGGTCACATCAACAATACCAGTAGTGGAAGGGTTGCGACATTAGCCAAACAAATCCACTTACATAATATTTAATAAGCAGAGCAGCTGGGCAAGGTCTTTTCAATTTGTGGCAATTAGCATGTTTCACAAAATACCTAATTACCTTCATCAAACACCAATTATGTGATACCTCAATCATTTCACATTTTGTCGTGTAATCAGTGGTTTTGTGTCGTGATGAATCACAGACCTTCGGTTGTGCACAGCTCTTTGAAAGTATTCACAGCATACCACTGTACTGAACATAATCATGCACTAGATGAGCTGATCAGTTGTAGCATCTTGCTGCATAAATTTGAATATTCATGAGAAAGTAGTTTTTCTAAAACTACTGTCGTTCCTAAAAGCTTTATACAGGATTTGGAGCTGAATATTTATGCATGTCTGCTCATGTTTCTTAACTGAGCATTTTTGGGATTGTTTTTGTTGATGCCCTATGTTTTTAATTTTATCGCTATAACTTCATTTCCAGTTGTACAAATGGTTTGCTTATAACAGATCACAGTACTGCCGGTATCTAAGACACACAGAGCCTCTCCTGTGTTACTATTATTAGACACTGCTTCTGGGGGTCTGCAGTCACCAAGGAAAGGAGCACACATTAAAGATAAATCAGTAATTTGGATGTTTGTAAAACAAACATCTTGGTGTTCCCTTGAAAACAGGTTTCACATTTATCAAAATGAAGAAACATTGTATGCCACCTTCAGTAGTAGAATAGGTTTAGACAGCTTCTGCTCAAAACTGTTCCGTAACTGTGACATTTCAGCAGATTAGATTACCAGTAATTCAAAGATTATTAAAATGATTATTAAAATTAAATCCAATATACCATGCATGCAGGTCTCTTGCCTTAGCCACAGTGCTAACAGCATGTTATTGATTTGTTGGCTGAAAAGCAACACTCTCCTTCTCTCCTCACATTTTGCAATGAAAAGGTGAGGTTAACTCAGTGTGTAAAGGGTTTATAGAGACAGAGGATCAAAATAGAAAGCTGCTACCTCTTGTCTCTATAGATTTTAGTCCAGGCTCTAATGAGACTTGCTGAGGCATGAGGTTGATGCACTTGGTCCCATGTGGCATATCAGCATAGATTCAGTGAGCCAGACAGCTATCTTGTTAATCTCAGTGTTGTTTGAGGACGTGATCTACTTTGTGTGATTTGAATTAGTTTCAGGGTACTTTAAAGCTTTGACTACTGCTTTGTCAATTGAGGAGAACTTGTTTCTAAATAAACCATAATGATTCTCTGTGTATGGAGAAAATGATTTAGCCTTGCTGGCTATGAAATGTGGCCATGGATCTGGTGAAGTATTGAAATTCACCGCCACATTTGTCAGCAAATAACATTGTAGATGTTCATCTCATTATCAGTTTGCCAACATCAAGGTAATTTTAGTAGTTTATTGAAGTGGAAAGAATTTTATTGGTAAACATTTCCATTTATTATATACACTTTGTCAGGGTTCAGGCCAGGGGAGACACGAATAAGGTTTAATATAAGCAACACAAAACAAAAGACAAACAGATCAGATAAAGAGCTGAACCTGACAAAATGTAACACAACGGCATCTGAAGAAAACTAAATACTATAGCTCCAACAGGGAGCAATACAGTGAAACTGAAAACACATGCAACAAGACTAATGAACCAAAGGGAACAAAGATGACAAAAAAAACCCAAATACCAAGATGAGGCGCAAGGGGGAGAGTCCAAGAACTTACAGGAGATGATCACAATGATCCAGGAGCAACAGGAGCAAAGCAGAGTGTGGTGTGCAGATGAACCAGCCACCTAACTGAGGGAAGCAAGGAGAATGGTGACTGAGCAATAGACCAAGGCAATGAGTGATAATCAAAGGCCAGAGTGAAGCTGAGGCAGGTAAGATGACATGTATAGGAAATGCTTTCAAAATAAAAGTACAGAACAGGAAGTAGGCCTAAAAACTGACATTCATACTTTATATTGGAAACTAGTTTTAATTTTAGACCACATTGTGGCTGAGATTTTACTAAATCAAGCCACATTCTCACCAAAATACTTATATAGAATCACAAAATAGTATCATTCATAAATGACCATGTTATGTAGAGTGTCAGTGATGTAATTAATTCATTTTCCACATTATTGTAAAAACTGAAAAATTACTGATTACATCTATACAACAGGTGTCAGTGTTTACAGGTGGAGACATACTTCCCAGCTGGAGATTTATGACATGCAGGCTGAGGAGGAAAATACAGAGCTCTAGATCAGCTCCAATTTCCCAGTGTCATAAGTGTCATTTCACAGCACAGCAGGAAAACATGAGTGGATCAGAATGTGTCCTTGTTGTGTAGGTGCTAATGGAAACGTTGTGAAAAGCAGGCTAACAGTGACAGACACCTTCTACTAACAAGGCTCATTTAGATCAAAATACACAAGAGGTTTCCATATACACAGCTGAAATACATGACTTCACAAGTGGCTTTTACTGCATTTTTACTAAATTGATTGCTATGGTAACACAACAATGCGCGTGAAGATGTTTTAATAATGCAGGGTGCTTTGCGGAGGGTTTTATCTTAGCAGACCAGATGGAGAATAAATATGCAGTAACTCATCACTTTTACATGAAATGTTCAACTGGTTCACCAGCAGCACTCGGACCTGGGCTACTGATTTGGCCCAAATAGGCTGTAAACCCCACACAGCTGATGGCACCACCATTCTTATTGCAAGCTGACCTGTTGGTTATTCAGCATTTTCCCAGCATCTTCAATTTGCAAACAAAAACTGTATTTCTGTATTATCAACAGCAAAAAGAAAACAATGGTTTTATTGCACATTTGGGTTTACCATACTGTATTGTATTATTATGGATAAAAACCAATGGAAAAAGACATGTAATTACAGTCATTACAACACTAAAAGCCCACGATTCAGTCAGAGCTCTAAACCTCAGTAGATACAACGTTACCCATGTTATGAGTACACTTGACATTCACTGGGGTATGAAAGCGGGACAAACTGGATGAGAAAAGGTCTGAATGAGTGCAGTTTTCTTTCTCCCACTGAAAAATGTTCAGTCATTGAACAGATGAGTGGCGTACAAGCACAAAGCTGGTCAGAGCGTGTGACAGTAAAAGCTGATTGTAAGCTCTTGAGACTGAGATGAGGTTGAACTGACTGAAAAGTGAGTAGGCTACAGGTGTACAGATGAGTAAAGGGAGCTGAGGTTGATGTTGTCTTCACCTGATTCCTGTCATTCTCAGTAATGTGAGGATTTATTTACGCTAACTACAAGCTCCCCCCATTAGTTTCTGTTGCAGTGACAGATTTAACAGTAGGCCTACCACTCAGCGAGTACTTGCAGTAGTTTTTAAACCATTCGGACAGTGATCCCAGACATAGATGGATCTTTATATACGGTCTGTGAATTCAAGACAGGAAGACAAACACAGGCTTCACATATTTAGTCACACACCACAGCCAACTGTGTGTGGCATTTTAATTAGCTAACTTGCAAATTATTCTTTGCCCCGTAGGTTTGTTAAACATGTCAACCTCAAACTGATGCATCTAGCAGAATTGTTATAAAACAAGAATCTTGTAAAAGGGAACTAAACTATTCACTCAGCAACTATAGTGCATACAGTAAAAAAAATACTGTATTGAAAGATATCCGCTTTAAAGCCAAACATCACTTGGACTAATGACAAAATTAACTGTAGCGTTGCTCAAAACCATTTGTAAACTACTGGTTCACAATGGTAAAAGGAAGAGTTCTGCGTGGGTTCTCTCTGGATTCTCCAGCTTCCTTCCACAGTCCAAAGACATGCAGCTTAGGTTGATTGGTGATTCTAAATTGTCTGTAGGAGTGTGTGTGGGTGTCTGTCTATAAGTATCAGCTCTGTGATAGGCCGGTGACCTGTCCAGGGTGTACCCCCGCCTCTTACCCAATGTCAGCTGGGATTGGCTCCAGCCTCCCGCCACCCTTTTTAGGAAAAGCAGTATAGACAATGGATGGATGGATTTGGTGAAAGTAAAAACTGCATAGTATGCAGAATACTATTACTGGTATATTGCACAGTATGTAGTGTTTATATAATCAATCTTTTGTACTATGTTCCCATTTGTATGTTTCAGATTCATACTTCAACAAGCCCAGGGACACTGGGGACTGTCTACTTTGAAGCCAGTTCAAGCCAGTCTGGGGTGAGACGCTTCTCTGTGCCCAGGCACAATCAGATTTATAATGGCAGAGTATATTATTTTGTGTAAGTTGTGCATGTTCTTTACAAAGAAATATCTAAAGAATAATGGGAAGTATATTTTCTGTTATTGCAAATATACTGCTTTTACAAATTTTCCTGTTTCCACTGTTCAGGACCACAGTAGTTTCTTTACAGTGGATTTGTTGAAGCAGTGTGGCATCCAATGGGTGCAACTGAGCATTAAGGCCTTTGTCCATTTTAAGCAACCATTTTAAGTGTAAGTGTAAAAGAGCAAAACTTAAAGTGCTTTATTAAGCTACCAGAGATGCAGAGCTAATTCTCAGTGACACATCAGAGAACACGATGACCACAGCCACTAGCAGCACTGCGAGGCAGTACTCAGGCACTGTAGTGCTTCCAGCTAAACACTGAATAAAATAGTCATAATATTTACCATGCTCACCGCTTTCATTTAGTGTGGTATAGCATGCCAAATTATGCTAATTAACTCTAAACACAAAGTGCAGCTGCAGCTGATGGGAATGTGATTGCAGATGTATCAAAGTATCAGACAAATATATCACTTGATGATAGTTAATTAAAATAAACAAAAATGAAAGGTTAATCAAATTTGGTACAATTCATCCTGAAGATACATGTCTGAACCAAATTTTATGGCTCATTCATTCATAACCATAAACATGAAAACACAGTACTGCACATCAGGATGTAATCTCAGGAACACACGGATGTCTGTCAGATAAATGTTGAAATATTTTGTAGAATAACCTTCTGGTTACACAATAGGAAAAGTTAGCGGACCATCAAAGTCAGTGGGATTCATCTTTTGAAGATAATGGCTGTACAAAATGTCATATAAGCACATTCAGTAGTTGTTAAGATATGGAGTGGACCAACTAACCAACAGTAGCAGCCACAGAACCATTGTGGCTAAAATGTTTTCTACCAAAACTTTGAAGGTTGTTTCCAAAAACAGCAATGCAAGAAGCATTTCTCCAGGTTTTGCTGATTTTAATACATGATTAAATGGGTTTTTGTTTTCAAGTGAATGGCTGAGGTTGTGCTTAGCTGGAATTATTCCCATGCGTAAACATATAGCATTATAAATTTACACCATGTTCTTCAGTCTGAGATCAAGGGCAGACCTCAGTGGTTCCAGAATCATCTGTAGGTGTACAATGTTCTCAGCAACTGCGGATGTCTGAAGAAGCTGCTATGGGAAGCAACTCTGAGGCAGGGAGGTTATGATTGAAGCCAAGCTAAACAAAGTCGAATGCTTCAGCTAAAACCAATCCCATTCAACTTTCCCCTGCCTGTTGTCTTCTCCTCCGGTGTGTTAATTTGCAAAGGCAGTAATAAGTCTGTGGTACTGTCCATCTGTTGTTCAGATTGTTTCATTTGAAGTGGTGTTTCTGAGGTTAATGAGTGCTTCCTTTTCCCACTGATCAATTAAGTGAGTCAGCCGATGGGGTTTGCTGAAGGATTCTCCATGGAGCAGATCATTCTTCATTTAGCGTTAGTGTGACGTTAAAGACTGGGATCTAAACAAACTCATTCTTACCTCTATTGACAGCAAGATTGATCTCACAACTGTCCATTTTCTAATAAAGGCCTTTGGAAATACTTTTATTGACAAATCCTTGTAGTCAGAATCAATGCACTTGCTCGCACAAATGTTGGCTTGAATGTGGAGCTGGATGCTTGAAAAAAAAACTGTAATTGTGTTTACAGTGTGAAAAAAAATGCTTGTAGGGGAAGAAGAAATTGTTAAAAGTGTGTGTGTGTTGGGGGGGGTACATGGTATAGTTTATATACAGAGCAATAAACCTATACCATTGTTGCCCCAAAATCTGGCCGATGCATTTGATCGCAGAGGAGTGAGCACGGTGTGAGTTAATATTATCTGGCACCTCTAAACTGTCAGTTTTCTGAAAGTGGCACTGCTAAAATTGTGAAAAGCTGAAAGATTTTCTTCATGCACTTTCAGGAGCTGTGGAAAAAGCAAAAAAGTGCTTTGAAGGTGATGCCAGCTTACAGAGATCCTGCTCAGCCTCACATGCTTCTTTTGTGTACTTTAAGTTTGTGCTAGTGCACTGAAAACCTACCCCAGTGGACACACATCCCAAGACAAATTTGTCATTCTCAACATTAAGTGCAAACCCAATATCATCTGCATTGGTTTCCACGACAACAGGGGATAATGATATACAGCTGAGACCCGGACTGACCAGTGCTGGCAATTTGTAATGTAAAACTGTAGCATTGTCAGTCTGCAATCAAACCTTTCTTAGCTACTGTGATGAGTCTTCTGATGAAGCTTAATCACTGACTTCTTTTTTCAACAGACACTCCTCTGACTCACTCCTGCAGAGCCCAGTGCCGAGCTGGTGAAAAAGCTTCTAGTGTTTTTGCACCTAAGACATGAACTAGACAGCCTACTCATGATGATAGATCTGTTCCAGCACCATGTTCATTTTAACATTTACTGAAAACCTTCCCTTTCAGTGCAGATTTCACAAAAAAAGTAATTTCAGCCATAAAAGTTGTGGGGTGATCGTGTTGCAGTGGATTCACTTCTGGAAGCTCATAACCTGTCCATCTTTTTTACTGTTGGTGCTTTGAACTAAATGCTGGCAGGTGTAATGTTTAATGTTTGAGTTCTGCATGTTGGCGTGCTAACATTCGCTAACACTATAAAACCAGCTGCAGCTAATGAGAATGTCATTAGTTTAGTAAAAATAGACCTGATGGTGGCATTACAAAGGTCTGTGAGTATCAATGAATTTATCGTCTTGGAACCATGAACAGTTATAATGAATAAAACAGAAGTATAGAAGGATGCTTTTTAGCCACACGCTGTTTCTTCGTGTTAAAAGGGTGTAGTTGGAGACAAACAGCCGATGAGTCTTGTCACATCTGGATTCATTAGGAGAGTCTTGATCAGTGTTTTTTGAATAACTTGTTGCTGGCAAACAGAGACTGTAGTTAAGTTGAATTCCACAAAAACAGGTCTGAGGTTTAGGAGCACAGAAGAAATATTTTTGATAACATTAGCCTCAAGCCGACTTTTAATAATTCACTGCATTTCTGTGTCGACTAAATGTCACGCTACTCCTTGTGTTCTGGGTGGAAATCAATCCTGTGTTTTGCCATTCTTTCAAAGTGATCTGTCTGTGGTTGCCATGGAAACATTCACATGAAACAATACCCAGAGGTACTCCTGAATGGTAATGGGCCTTACACTGAGACCAGAATCCATCATTGTCCAAACAAAGCTGTTTGCATCAGCCTGTGTTAATCAGGGTGGTCCTGTTACATAAGGAACCTGTGGGAAGATTTTATGTCAACTGAAATTAGCCTGGTAACTTTGCATTTTGTTGTTAACTGTCAGGTGCAGTAGCCTACATATATTTATGCTGAGGACAAGATATAAAAATGTCATGTTACCAGTGTTAACAGCGTTTCTGAGCTTGAGCAGGTACTGTATGTGAATTTCAGAGTTGTGATTGTCAAATATTGTAGGACCAAAAGCCTGCAAATCATACACTCACTGGCCACTTTATGAGGCAGTGTTGTACTGGACTATGTTATATTTAAAGGTGTTTCTATATTGTCCTCCCCAGCTACATACATGAGATGGTCAGAATATTAGGAACACCAATGAATATAACGTAGTCCAGTACAACACCTCCTTTAACTATGACCTCAATAATAATTATTGTCAGATTTGACGTGTAAGAACGCCAAATGGTGTTTGTGGTGGACTCAATTATAAAACCAGACGAACTGATTTAGCTGAAAGTTTTTTACTCGTAACAACTAGACAATCAATACACAGTCCGGGATACACAATCAGGTCGATAAGACAGTCCAGGGTCAGCGCCGGTAGACAGGTATAGCCAGGAGATCCAAACTCGAGTGGTCAAAGGGAATAACTCAGAAGGTCGGTACACTGCAGGCAATCAGAAACTGGAAGGGCATATGCAAAACATGGTGGTCAAAAACAGTAATCCAAGGTCAGAAACAGAGAATCAGGCAAGGTATAAATGCTGGCGAGTCAGAGCTGGGATCTAGAACAATCTGGCAGCGTCCTTGTGGGAGGATGCTGCCTAAATAGAGGTGTAAACAGGTGCAAACAACAACGAAGCAGGTGAAACTAATGTGAGTGATGAAGAACGTAAAAAGACCGAGACTAAGGTGAAACAAAAACACGTCAAAATAAAAGCCTGACAGGAAGCAACGGAACCGAATCGTGACAAATTATATCATTGGATTTATACATTTATGACAATTCCACCAAAAACATTTTGAGCTTCATAAACACAGATGTTAAGGTGGTTGTGTTGCATTGAATTGCATACAATTGTACACATGTACCTAATAAAGTGGCCGGTGAATGTAGTATTGATAAGGTCATGGATGGAAAAATCATGTTTTTGATTTCCACAGGTGGTTGCTCAGTGTGAACATGATGTTCCATCCTGCATTTTGTCTCACCCAGTGTCATGCTGTTTATTGATGGACAATAGCTGACAGCAGTGCAGACAAGCTGTCAGAGCTTGTGTCTGGAACAGGAGGAGACAGAAATGTGTCAGACTGAAGGTTGTGAGGTTGCATCAGATTTCAGGATCTTGAGCCAGCTCAGTCACTGCAGGGGAGAGCAGCCCACGCAGGACCCTGTTGATGTGGCAAAGCATTTTCTACTTACACTGGAGCATACTGCAAAAAGAGATGAGGCCCAACAGCTTGAATGACTCATCTAAGTTTAAAACTGAGTCAGTGAGTGGATAAATTAGATCAGTCCTTCACTGAACAACTAGTGCTCAGCACCAAG
>NW_018127985.1:3272471-3281648 GCF_001952655.1 Monopterus albus | reverse complement strand
TGATGTTGATGCTCAACAATTTGATGGATGGGTGGCTGACTGGAGGTACAATAACTGGGTTACATGAAGTAGGACAAAGCAGGAGGAGCGCATATTCACATGCGGACATCACAATCTCACTACTATTACTGTTACAATACATAAAACTACATCTGCAAATATATCAGGAGTCAAATAAATAAACATTAAAAAACACTGTACATTAAAATAATGAGTATGGCCATCTTTTCATATCTGTTATTTGTATTGTACAGCTACTAAATCTGCCATTAGTAACTGATGGTATTGGTCATGGTGCATCATAGCTCTGAAAAACAACAACAACATTGGTCCTACACATTCTCTGAGGCATAAATCATTCTTGTCCCCTTTTGACTCTTGAATTGTTTGAATGACAAAAAGTCATCTTAACCCTTTACTGGTTACCTATTAATTTACACCTGACATGAAGCAATACTGTGGTTTTTATTGTTTGTTTATTGTTTGTTAGAATACAATTTGATGCAAGTTGCACAAATTTGGCAGTTAAATATTGTGCCATTAAATATGAAAACATACACTAAAACATTACATATAACATTAAATTCAATGCAGGACGACTACAGATAAGTTCCAAAAAGAAAAATGAATGCCACTGCTGTATATTAATCGATACTTACATAATGACAAGCCCAGAAAGACAGAAAATGTTTGTGTGTTTACCTCTAGACCTGTTATTATCTTGGGCAATCTGTTACAGGATTAGATTCAATTCAATTACTGTTTATTGACAAAAATCTCACTATTGCTTTCAACCTGCTTCAAATGTCAAGCCATAAAAATGTCTTATACCAAAGCAGCTCAGTACTAAAAGTACATCCAAACCACTGAGACCCCTGGACCAGCAATCTTGATGCAAAAAAATAGCTGTGTGTTTGTTGAATTTGTGAGATGCAACTCTCTGAAGTTAGTTTTTTATTCCTATAAGTTAGATTAGATTGTTAAATAATAAAATAACAAACATGGCTGGACATATTATTTAATCATATCAGTCCTTAAATGGGCAGTAATTGTGGGAAAATTAAAATTAAATTGCAATTTCATGGGACTGACTTGGGCTGTTGTCCCAAGCACCCATAGAAACATCACCTGCCTCCTTTAATTTTGAAAATAATCTATCCACTAATTAAAACTCTAACAGTGTGTGCACGGACAATATTATTTTTTCTGTTTCCCTTGAATTAAACATCTAAACTGGATTGTGCTCTCTTCTAGCACACAATGGTTTCACTGTCTAGCATATTAAAGATTAATGAAAAGGCAAAAGCAGATTTGGGTGCATATACTGACTTTTTCCAGGGATGAATAATGCTGCTACTATTTGTTAGCAAACCTGATTATTGATAATCACTTGCCGGTCGCTGCATCTTCCCTCCTTGCCTTCGCTCTGCAATCCTTTTCTACAGAGAAGTGTGAACATTAAAGTGAATGTGGAGGAGGAGTCCTCTCAGGAGGAGAGGGGTGGGAGTAGAGGAGGAGAACGAGTAAGATACCAGTAACACAGGCAGATAGCGATGTACACTGGAAGAACAGAGGCTTCAGGGTAAAGAGTATGAACAGCTCAACAGAGCAGGTCTGCTGGGGGTGTCGTTCTTCATCAGAGCGCTGAAGCTTTGGATACTGTCCACCCATCATCGGTAGGTTTATCACATGCATCTGCCTGATCTGCATGTTGAGTCTGCTCTCTGTGCAGAATACAAATATCTGAAAGGATTTATGGAGCATCTGCAATTTGTATTTATAATTTACTATCAGCATTTTCATTTTAATCATTTGATCACAAGATGCAGAAATGTTATTGCTGCTTGGCTGACATCCAAAGTTTGATTGTTAATCTACTCCCCACCATGAGCCAGAGGAAGATTTGATGTTATGCATCTTATTCTAGCTTATTCTAGATCCAAAAATATGGAGATGAGATGGGTTTCCTTTATGCTTGCTATCAGTTGTAATCCTGAAGCTTCTGTCAAAATGAAGATGTTAGGCTCTGCTACACTCCTATCACCCTCCACCTGCTCTCTAGCCGTGCCACTTCAATTTTTCATTGTTTCCTTTGCAAAATTTCTAATTATACCCCGACATACATCACACAGAGCTCTGCCAAAGTCCCGCACGCTTTATTACCAGCACTATGTCTGTTCCTGTTTTCACTGATTCCCCCAGAGGCTTCTGCATGGGTTCTACACTGGCAGGAGTCATAGATCTGATATCTGCCTGCAGTTGGATTATAAATACAAGTCCAGATTGTGTTTCCTAGTGGGAAGAAAGGGAACTCAGCCACACCAAGAAAGAGGTGCCAAAGTCTGGAATGGACATAAAACTGTGAAGAAAATTCCTCAACAGTAACAAGCAGCTGATGCCTCTTCCTAAGGTTCTTAATAATACATTGCCACTTCTATTATCTTCATTTTAGATGACCATTTATTTGCCATTGACTGTGATCAGCATATCCACTTCATTTTGCTGTCAGTCACTATACTAATTATGCAGATTCTGTGACAGCAGAATACTGAAAGGATGTTAAAAGTTTTATAACATTTAATAATTCCCTTTAAACTGATCATTGCTGAGATTTGAGGGAAAGAAGCATAAAGACCAGAGGATGACTTAAAATATATAAACAGATCAGTATTTATCATCTACATTTACAGCATTTTCATTCCATGTGACTTTGTTCTTCTCTCTTTAAAAATACAATATCTCTGATTGATTTCTTCAACATTTCAGGGGAGACAGAGGCCAAAATAAAATCTAATCTGTTCATCTACAAATAGCTTTGTTGCAGTGAGTTTCTTGCTGTTGCAATCTCATCTCAGCTCCATCAATTTTACAGTTTATGCTGCCATAAACATAAGGCATTAAGTAGGTATGCAGTGGGTCTTCCACTCTGTTAATTGAGGGTGGATAATTCATAACTTTCATTAATGTTTTTGTTCAGTTCAGAGCAAACCGTTTTCTTGCTTTAGTATAATTTAATGAAAAAAAGCATATTTGTTAAAAAAAAAAAAAACCTGCATGTTGCTAATGGACCCTATCACAGCGTGGCATTATCGAGTAACACAAACACTAATTCTGGGTTACTAATTAAGAGAATTGCATTAACAGATAAAACTGTCTCTATTAAATGGTAACCTTTCTCCTCAATTTGGGTTTTGTTTCCACACAAAAAGGCTAAATGCAGTCCACACTTTGAAGGTGATCTAATATGGATTTTGTTTGATATGGGGCCATAGTCTATTTAAGAGCCAAGTCTTATGTCCTGGTCAGTGAACAAGTATTGGTCAAGGGTTGCTTTGAAGCCTGCACAGCAGAAAAATGAGAATTCCCTCATTTTTTTCCAGAAATTACCACAAAAATACTCTTGAACGATATAAGCTGCATCATCTTGTTTGGTACTCCAAAGCTTCTGGATGTCCATACCATTACCTCATTGTAACACAGATGTGATGGAGACTGCTCTTGGCAACCTCAAGATGCTACTGATTCAATACTAAGAAGAGTATTTTTGAACGATGTAGCAAGTACTGATGAGAGATGTGAACAATCCAGTTCATCAACCATAACTCCTAGAAATTACATGCTATGTATATACATCTAAATGGTATCCTGAATTCTGGTTCAAGTCTGCAGATTTCATCCATCTCTTCACAAACAACACAATGATACTAACATCAGATATGAAAACAAAAAAGTAAACAAACACACATGATTTGCAGACCTATTATAGTTCAAAATTTATCCAGAATTGAGCTTGTCATTATGTAGATGGGATTAAATGAATTGCTTGGAGATATCACACTCTCCCTTGTGTGTGTGTGTGTGTCTTTGTTGTGACTCATCGACTTTAACATCAAGAGCAGCTCTTTACCTTCAAGCACCAATTTTGCACCACTTACCTCCAGCAATATGACAACTTGAAAAAAAACACCCGAGAGTGCACGTTGACGTCACTGGAGCCATCACTTTATGAAAGTGGAATATGCTGTTTGATGAAAGCACCAGTCCCCCAGTAGAGATGGACTTCTGTTCTCTTCATTTTCCGTCAGCGAATCTAACAATGTGACTGCACTCAGACAACTCTGGGCTTTAGGCAGCTTCTTGGATTAGAGCAAAGAGGGGCAGAATTGGCTGCTTTAAATGACTCGGTCCACTTACCTGAAAACCCTCTAGTTTGGGTTTAAGCCAACCAATTGGCACAGTGTATTACATGAAAAAAAGAGAGGAAAACATTAACTTTTCAATTGAACCCTTTTTTCTCTGTTTAACCAGAAAAAAAAAACAGAAAAGGCTGTGTAATACAAACTACTAATTTAGCATTATCATTTAAATGAATCTATTAAGTGATTTTGAAGTTTAGAGCCACTGCACTGCAACCAGGTGTTTAATGAAACACCAAAAATATTCCCAGTACACATCTGACAAAATATCACCAGCCAATTAAAAACAGCTTCTCATTAATGTCTTATTAACATGTGTGATATGACTCGACTGGGAATTAAAGAAACCTTGGGGTGTGTGAAGGCTTGGCATCTGTTTTAATATAATTAGAAAAGTTGCTCCTTTGTCACTGTGACAGTACTGACCACCAGTGCATGAGCACTGTCTCTGAGAGAACTTAATAACACTGGAATGGGAAATGGTATTCTCATCTGATTTAAGATGTCCAACCAGAAGACATGGTAAAACTACCAAAAGCTCTGAGATAGTGATTATACTTTGCTCAACACATGTATCTTCTCTTTGTTTCAGATTTACAAAATGTCTGACTTTGAGGATTTCAGCAAGCCTGGAGGGCAGGTGAATGTGTCTGAAAACTACCAGCTGAATCCCACCAGTGTAATTGTTTCAGTGGTCTTCTCACTCATCTTCCTGCTGGGTACCATTGGAAACAGCCTGGTGCTCGCAGTGCTGCTGCGGAGCGGACAGGTCGGATACAACACAACCAACCTGTTCATACTTAATCTGAGCGTGGCTGACTTCTTCTTCATCATCTTCTGCGTTCCTTTCCAAGCCACTATCTACTCTTTAGAGGGCTGGGTTTTTGGCTCCTTCATGTGCAAAGTGGTCCACTTCTTCATCAACCTCACTATGTACGCCAGCAGCTTCACACTCGCTGCTGTCTCTGTTGACAGGTATGTTAAACATTACTTATATTTGATTGTTCACTTGCAGTATATAATAATATCTACCTACCTACCTACTGGGCTCAGACATGTGAAACATCCATATACAGTATATACAGCTTTATACAGGAGCCTTTTACCTCCTATGGTAAAGGGTTTAATACTGTTAACTAATGATTATATCCATCACTAGTTCATCTGTCAAGAATAAATATAAATAAATATATCTAAAATCATTAATAAACAATGAGCATATGAATAAATGATATGCTATATGACTGGGTTCATTTTCGCAACCATTACTTTTTATATGTTATACTTTCATATCACCATATTTCACTTACATGCTACGTATGAAAATGTCAAAGTGAAGTATCATTTTCATGAATCATGTGGTGCTCAAGCTGTTCAGGATGAGAGAAGAAACGTTTACACACAAAGGCAAAAAAAGGCCTTGATACTTGAATATGAGGGTGAAGAGGCTATGACTGGGGTGGCAGAGATCCTTTACAATGTCAAGGACCATTCATTGTTTTAAGTTTTGTATTATCATCTTAAAAAACAACAAATTATCAAGACTCAAAACCTCATAAAATAAGGAAGTTTTATTTTTCCACACTTTTGTCTGTTCATGCCTATAATCTCTTTATTTTCTGCTTTATGGTGCATTTCTCATCTGAAGATTAACAAAACTGCTCTGGGAACATCAAGATCAGCAAGACCCCAGAGGTACACATTAATGGAATTAGTCAAGACCCATAAGACCTTACAGAGATGCTCAATCTGTAATTGAATATCTTACAAGGGAATCATGCATTATCCTGTTTGAAAATTACATCCTTCACAGAGTAATCTCTAAGCCATCATTATAGTTGTTGGCCAACATTATCAGCCCATTCAGTATGGACAAAGCTGGTATCCAGCTGCCCTTTGTAGCAGACACCCTCTGTTCATACTGGTCATGTTTACACTGTAGAGAATTCAACACATTTGTTTTCAGTTTGCCAGCCAGATATTTACTCCAGAGTCTGGAAAAAAGGAAGCTCTGAATTGGAAGGATAATAGGCTTTTGCTGCAGTTCCTGTGTAACAGGTTTAAAAAAAAAAAAGTAGTCCCTTATAGTTACACTTAAACCAGGAATCCCCAGTTATTAAATTGCATTTACGTATGAATGAACAGCATAGCGGACACACATCCTTTCAGTGGACAGCATTTGCTGCTGCATTGTCTAACCCAGAGCCAGATCATACATTTACTGTCATTTAATGTCAGAAAAATATCCATTATAAAAAGGATTCCATTTAAAACACAATTTTCTATTATTGTCTCTAATGAGGGAGTTTTAAAAAACCATATATACAGTTATACATGTACATGCAGCGTTCCATGCTTAAAAATATTTTTTAAAATCTATATAGATTTTGTAGCCAATTTGTTTAAATGTGCTTCTGTTCAGGCTGCATTTATTCACAATGAGCATAACAGTTTGTGTCTATGTTCAGGCAAAAAACATTATTATTAAGACATACTGTAACTTATTAACACCACAATAGCACAAAAACAAAGCATCTTGTCAGACACTAACAGACTGTCCTTTAACTAATGCTTGCTTATAAACCTGACAATTTCAGCCAAGCCTTTCAGACAAGTTTTTGCAATTGCCCAAGCCACTGAGCCTCCATCTGTATATGTGACAAGTAAGCTCAAGTTTTTTTGTTTTGGCTGAAGTGTACTGTATATATGAATAGGGAGGCCATGATTAGCTGCTTTACCCTGAGTCCCTGCCTTGGACAAAAGAGCATTAGTTCATAAAGCAGCATGTTGAATCTGGTGAATATGAATTTAGTTCAAAGATAAACAAATTGCTTGATGATGAGGTCATAACAGTGTGGCGTAACATTAGGGATGGAGATTGGTTCCATAAAAACATGTTCTTTTTCATGACAGCACACAGGGCACTGTGGGATTTGTGTCCATGTCAACTGCTCAGCAACAACAAAAGCAAAGCACAAGGCACAAGTCATGCTCTTTGTTATTGTCATGGTTTTACCAAGCATACATGCAGGATTAGATCCTGTTGAAACACCTGAAAAATCCTCAATGCTGCAGGCAGTCTGACATATTTCCCTAAGGTGCTTTTTAATCAATAGAACCCACAAATGACTATGGTGTGAATGATTACATCCAACACAGAACCTTCACTGTGATGCTCATTACAGTGAGTGGGGAGGTGGCAGCATCCTTGGTGGATAGTCCCTTCATATAATCACACCATTGGTGATGTTACTAAATTGAATTGCCATGTTCTCTTCACTCATGCAATACATTATCTATGTGAATTAAATTCATAATTTTAACCTTAGGTTTTGAATAAAAGAAGGTAATAAGTTTACGGAAATGTGTAGCATGATGTTTTATACTGGCTTTAATTTCAATATCCAGTCTTAATTGTATTTATTTAATTTACTGTATTTCAAAATAAATGACTTCAAAATCAGAATCAGAATTAGCTTTATTGGCCAGGTGTGTTGAACACACAAGGAATTTGACTTCAGTACAGTGGCTCTCAATGTGCATGTACAATGTTCTTCCATAACGCAACGAGTAAACAAGATAAGACTAAGAGAACAGAAAAGATAAAGAATGTGCAAACAAGAAAAAGGAATGTGCATTAGGAAAATAAATAATAAAAATAAATACTTGTGGCACAATATTTGAGAAAGGCAGTCAAAAAGGTTGTAAAACATGTTTTGACACGTCTCTAACTTAAAATGACACAAGTATAATAATTTCAACCTCTTACTTTAGAAGACAGCCATTAAGCCACTCTGTGGCACTACTCCTAATGTTTGGCACTATTCAGCATTCCCATGATCCGCCATTACTGTAAAAAAAACAAAAAACTGTCCTTATAGAATCAACGGAAATGTCGTCACTCTCCTTCTTAATCCTTCTTTGAGCTTATGTGGCTTTTTTTATCACTTCATTATTATTACTTTCTTTCTCTTTTTAGGTATTTGGCCATTCGCTACCCACTGCGTTCAAGAGAGCTACGAACCCCTTGTAATGCAGTTGTTGCCATGGTGATCATCTGGGGTCTTTCTCTGGTCTTTGCGGGTCCATATCTCAGCTACTATGACCTGATTGATTATGCCAACAGCACTGTGTGTATCCCCGGCTGGGAGGAGGAGGACCGTAAAGTGCTGGACACATGCACCTTCCTGTTTGGCTATGTCATCCCCGTGCTAATTGTCAGCCTGTCGTACACTCGAACCATCAAGTACTTGTGGACAGCTGTCGACCCTCTGGACGGCATGTCAGAATCCAAGAGGGCCAAGCGCAAAGTCACCAAAATGATCATCATTGTAACTGTGCTCTTCTGCATCTGCTGGCTGCCGTACCATGTGGTGATCCTGTGCTACCTGTACGGAGACTTCCCTTTTAATCAGACCACCTACGCTTTTAGGCTTCTCTCTCACTGCATGGCCTATGCCAACTCATGTGTCAACCCCATCGTATATGCTCTGGTGTCCAAGCACTTTCGGAAGGGTTTCAAGAAGGTGTTCAGCTGCATCCTTAGTAAAAATGGGAGGAATAAGGTTCATGTGGTTCATATAGCCAACACTGTGCCTGGATTTGAAGCAGGCTCCACAGAGGTGTCACAGATGAACGAGGAGAACCTACGACAGAATGAATGTGAAATGATAAACAGGCCGATTGCAGAGCCAAGAGAAGCCACAGTGACTCTGAATTTGCCCTTTCAGCGGCAGACTTGACAAATGATTCAGCTTTGCTGACAGTCCCTGAACTAACAGCCTTATGTAAGAGACATTAGAGCTAAAATTTTAAGAGCTATGTAAACTTCTCATTGTGATATTTGCATTGTTGGTGGCAAACAGGAGTGGAGATACAGAGATAAATACAGAGTATTAACTCCGCTGACAAAGTGTTTTGTGTCAATATGCTTGGATCCAATACTACTTCCCATAATGTTCCACTAACAAAAACAGAAACA
>NW_018127985.1:3260245-3272441 GCF_001952655.1 Monopterus albus | reverse complement strand
CTTTCCTTATTCCACCTTTTGCCTTAACCATGGTTTGCACTTTGCATTTTCCCTTTTCAAATGGTCCCAAAGATGATCAAAAGTCAGTGATTGTGAGGTGAAATCCATGAAGGCCAGCACCATTTGCTGTTGTTTGACTTCAAACTGAGTTTGAATCAGGTTTAGGGTCACTGTACAGCTTATGTACATAAGTCAGACAGAATGGCATTCTGTTGCAAAGTGGTGCTTGACCATTGTATTTCCAACACAACTGTATGATTACTGCTCCGGTGCTTAAAATGTTTATGTGGTCTTTTTTCCCACATGGCCTGCAGCTGTAATCAAAGTCTGATTAAATATTTTTAACTTGTTATGAATGTGCTAGTTTATTATTAAGGTTGTAGTTTCTGTAAATGGAAAAAGATATTCTTTGGTTTATTTGTTTTGTATCTTGCATGCAGATGCTGTTCTGTGTTGTCAAGATATGAGTGGTATATATGAATTATATGTTATAACTTAAAACACTAAGAAATTTGTTTGCAAACACAATCTATTTCAAAGTCATATCAGCATTTAAAATACTAAAATTTGGATTGAATACATTCTGGTACAGGAAGTTGAGTCAGGTGTCAAAATATATACTTTTAAAAAGCAGCATTGTACCCTGCCAATGTGCAAAGAATCTTGGGATAGGATGGGCCTTGAAGAATCTACCAGTTGAAACCTTTGTCGCCTGGGGAAAGAAGGATGCATTTCTCTGCCACATTTGGAGGAGCCTTGAAAATGGGCTAGCCTTGTCACAATGCTGTGTCGCAATCAGTCTTCAAATGCAGCCTTTAAAGGATGCATCCCCTGAATTTGGACACAGCTGCTGTATTGTCTTGCTTTTCTTGTGTTTTGTGATGATTGTATTCATGGCATGTTTTTCCTTGGTGCAAAATATTTAAATAAATGTTTTTGACAATGAGCACACTTTAAATATATTAAATAAAAGTTGTGTATTTTAAAGAGTTTGTATATTGTGTATTTAAAAAAATTAGAAGCTGTGAATTGATCATCATCATTTACACAGTTTATATAGTTTTTCTCCTCATCCCAGTATCTTTTTCCCCGTTTTGCTGTATTCCATTCTCTTTGTTTTCTGTAAGCTTGTGTCCTACCTCAGAACTGTAACAAGAAAAAATCTTCTTGACTCTTGGCTTTGTTTAGTTCAGATTGTGGTAGATGCAATTCTCCCCCTGGAGAAACTAATTTCCAAACAGAATATTGCTCTTTGCACTGGGCAATTCTCCTTCAGTGTGTTTACTGTGATTTTGCTCTTTGCATCTACACTACATAGTATACTCAAGTGTCTCTGTTTGTTCTGTTCCATCATCTAGAGTTTTCAAACCTAACAGTGTGTATATTTTAAGAATACATATATATATTTAAATACATACCTATCAGAATGTTTCAGAACACAATGTAATACACAATAACGAGCAAATAAAATGTTTCTGCTGTGAGAACCAATATCTATCTATGTATCACTGCTGGGAAATAAGCTCTAATTAAAGTGAGAAGAAAGAGTTCCGTTTGGTATTGCCACAGACTATACCAGATAAAACAATCACATAGGTCATGTTGGCCTGTCATCTGTCTTAAATCATGTAGTCTGAACCAGGCATTACACTCGGGTGCACCACCTTCCATGTTTTAGGGCAGATGGCGCAGTGTAGCAGAGATTAGTGAGAGTTTCAGACACCTGCAGTGTAGAGTAGTCGGGATATTTTTAGAATTTACTCTGAATTTATAATCTTTCTTAACCAAACTGGAGTCGCCAACTGTTGAAGCACTGGTAGTGCTAACCAGGATGGTTTTGGTGAGTTTTGCTACGTTTTATTGAGCTTGAAAAAAGTTGCTTTAATTTAGTAAACCTGATTCGCCCTAACTCGAAAACGAAGTTAAACTGAGTGCCAGTCAGTGTATTTTGTTGGATTTAGAGTTTATAGACGACTGTATGTATGAATATTTTATGTTTTTGAATATTTGAGCGTGTATTTCATGTACTCTGGATATTTTTTTTGGCTATGTATGGACGCTAATTCCTCGGTGGAGGGAAAGTGCCGCGGCCATTTTGAGACCACGTGACCTAATGTTATTCTTAACGGACACATCCGGTTTTACGCGTTTTCCGGTGTTTATTCGTTATTTCTGGTGATCACCAACCGAAGTGTAAGTAGAATCAATCTATATATGTCAAATAATCGGTCTGTGACATTTCTTAGAAATACATAAACATCTGTCAATTTACTATACCAAAGTTACTTTGAAAATGCGTAGTAAGAACGCTAAGAACCTGCCTTCCCTGAGCCCCTTAATGCTTCAAGTCAGTTTCTTCCTTTGGAGCATTTGAAGTTTCATTACCACAGACAGTTGCTTAAATAAGGTAGATCACCTTTTAACTTGTTTATGTATTGGAAACTTTTTACTAGAGTCTCTTCTGATGCATCAGGCCCCTGGTGTCACTCTGAGCTTTTGGGTTTTACTTCCCCTGTCCTTTCTAGAAATATAGGAAAATTAATAGATCCATCCTTGCTGATAAGTCTCCATGAACACGATTTTTGTCCAGTACATTTCTGTTGTTGGTCAGCCTGCTGTTCACCTCCTTGTTCTTCCATTGTTACACTTGTAACTTGTTGTGCTCCGCCTAACTATATGCTCCCCAGTTGAAGGTTCATGAGATGTGCCTCTGAGCTATTTTACAGTAGAGTGCTGGTTGATCTTGTGCTTCACACATTCCCCTTCATTAGTGAAAGTCAAGATTCACCTAAGAGCAATTCAAAAATTCAGACACAGTTGCAAACAAGTCTAACAGAGCTGTATAGAACTATGCTTGACAAATACTAAAGACAACTACTTCACCCATTTTACATGTAATGACATCTTAAATGAACTAATGCCTAAATGTTGTGGGAGGTCAGCCTATTCAACAGAGAACTATATAATGCATTTTGATCAACATAACACAAGCAACTGATAATGTAGAAACAACAGACAGTTGTACATAATTAGCTTCATGAATGTGCCAAAGCTTTTGCAATGTGTTAAAAACAACGAGTAATTGTTGAAATGATGTGCACAAGTGACTGGATGATGTGGAGGGTGAACAAGTAGTTTAGACAATTTCATTTCTGATGTACAAAAGAGGCAAAGAAAATACAGTTGACAAAACAAATCTAAAATAACAGTTAGTGTTTACAGAAACGTGTTGAACAAAAAGACATGACAAGAGTTAAAGTGGCAAATTGTTATTGACTGTGAATGTGTTTTGTTGCTGTTTGTTTAATGTCATTAAACTGCCAGTTACTTTATTTAAAGTTCCTTGTCTCTGGTCTTCTAACTCAGCCCAACTGCTGTTCTGTGCCTAGAACTGGTCCAGTAGTCTTTGTCTTTTTGTATATAGTGATACAAGTGCTGCATATTTATCTACCTACATTACTGATCGGCTGTCGCAAGAAAAAGTAATGGTACTGTTTGCAGGTGTTGTAGTGTTTTATCATCTTGGAAGTATTGTTTTTTTTTTTTTATATATTTATGACTTTGGTGAAGATCAGATCACATTTCATGATCAATTTAGGCAGAAACCAGGAAACTGCAAACAGTGCCATTACTCTTTCTGTCTATCTAAAGGGACTGTCTGCCCCGAGTAATGATTTAAGATGCTTAAACTATTGATCTGTAGACATTTTAGTTTAGATTTACCGGTTCAGTATGTAGTATGGAGGCAGTTTGTTTAGGGGATGATTATGAGGAACACAGCCAGAAGATTCTTTGTAGCTATTGTCCAGCTCTGTCTAATATAATGTGGAGGAGGACTTTGTTTTTGCTCCTCAGTCTCTGCTGTAATCAGGTTGGGGTTTGCAGGGAGTGAGGAAATCAGTGCACAGAATTCACACTGTTGATTCACATACATTCACTCCTTGTCTGCCGGCTAGCTGAAATGTGCTGTTTCAGTATTTACAGAAATGGGAACGTCAGGACAAGTTGTATCTTTTCCAGAGAAATAGTAAATGTAAGGGAATTCTTACTGCTCATTTACTTGATGCTTTATGTTGCTGCAGTTGTAAGATATTTTAATGAGCACTGCAGCACAACAGAGCAATACATATTAATTACATTTCTATCAGTATGCCAGAATTAACCATGAAGGCTAATTTTCATCTGTAGTCCCTGAGTCCATAAAACTAAAATACAAATTGCTGTAAAATCTCAAATATATTATGGAATCAGTCAAGTGAAACACCAAAAGCAATGCTGTGTTATAATATATAATAAAACTTGAGCTATCATGTCTACAAATAACAATGCTATACAGTACTATCACCAGCATAATATAATAATTCCATATGATTTATGCTCAGTAAAAATAGATTTACTAGGCAAACAGAGGCACAGACCTTATCTTATTTTGCACAGATCTGATTACTGAGAAGACAGAAATAAGTGGTGCTACTTAAGTGTTCAGTAGGTGTATGATGAGATCTCGTACCACTAGATCTCACAATATTAAAACGTGATATTTCTTGTCAAGGTGAAAGCTGTCTTGCAAAATCAGTACATAACAAAACAAGAGCAGTTCACTTTGTGGAAAGGAGTTCTGTTAGAAGGCCACACCATTGTTTCCCATACACTGATTTATTTGAGGCAGGCTGCTACAATATCAACATTGACTGCCACATATTGATTTAAAATAGGTTGTATCGTATTTCAATGTAGTGCTGTGCATAGCAAGTATTTGCTCAGTTTTTCTGTGCCCCGCTCTGTTTCTTTCACACACGCACACACAGACACATGACAACCATGATGAACCATCTGTGAACAGCTCCTCCTCTCCATGTTTGTTTTTTTTAATACAATGCTGTCAGTCGCGGAGATCCAACTCTTCTAGTAAGTTATTAGCAAGTTAGTAAGGCTGGCTAAGCTAATAGAGTACAGCTGTTGTCAAGGTTAGTATGCTGTATATACTTTAATGTTTGTTTGTACAATAATTCATTGGGTTTTAATGTGATTTTACTAACTTGTCCCCAGGTTGTTAAACAGTATGTAATATGTGGAAAAGTCAATGCATTTATGAAAACATAAGCTGCATCACATGACATACATTTTTATAATATACACAGAAATATGTTTTGTTAATTGGCAAAACTACAAAATATAACTATTGTTACAAAACAAAAATTATTGTAAAGGTTATTTCAGGATCACAATTGTGACGATTGACATTATTCTGTGATGCATTGATCTGCACCAGCGTCACCATTATCACAGACAGATGTGCTGCTGCTGCTGATGGAAGAAAGCTTTTACTGAAACACACATCTTACACATCAGTGACTAGTTGTGTGTCTACAGAGTGAGATTGTGTGTTCTGTTTTTCTCAGTGTTAATGTCTTATGTGTGATGTAGCTGCAGAATGTAGGTCTGTTAGGTTGAAAGCCATTGCAGGAAATGTATTATTCATACATCAGCAACAACCTTGACAGGGTCTGTGTTGGCTCTGTGGTTGCTCTGGAGACCACATTGTCATTTACTTATCTTAGAGATTGTAGAGCATAGTCATGTAGAAGTTGATGGACAGTTTTTCATAAGTTCTGCTGAACAAATGACAATCTGAGACTGGTCTTTAAAAGTAGCTTTGATCCTGGACTTTGTTTGTAGATGCTATAAAGATGGAAACATCTTTGATATCCTGGTGTGTTTCAATGCTTTGCCAAACTCGGTGAAAATAAACAGACGCTCTAAGAGCCTGGATCATTTATCTAATGTGCTAAAACAACTAAAAATACTTTTTAACAAGATATGAAGAGTGGATCAAAGGCTTGAGTTAACAGCAAGACTGAGATGCCAAAAGGGAAGTGAGATTCCTTTGTTTAGTTACATTTGGCTGATTCTTCTACCAGATATGAATCCTTTGTTGCTGGAAAAGACTGATGAGAGACCACATCAACTTAGATCCCTAAAACAAGGAACAACTTAATCTAAGCTCACAAGGACAATGGGAGAAAGCAACTGCCTGTGTCCAGGGATGTATGGACGGATCCAGGGGGTGGCGAGTGGTGGCGCGCCTATATACTGTATGTGTATATACATACAAACTTTTTTTATTTGTACAGGTATCTACAAAATGAAGGAACATACATTTTGAGTTTTCTATACATCTCAAAAGCCTGATTTTTGTGTGCTGAGGATTTTTTTTTTAAATTTATTAGTATTTTTTTTTATATTATGGAAACTGGTGTTTACAGGCAGGTCAACTTACTGCAGAGAGATCTCATCAGTAGCAACATAAAGAAATGCTAAGATGAAGTCATACCGTGTTTTCCAGAGGTGTGAAATATTTGTGTTGAAACGCTTGCAGTGTGGCTGTTTTTACTACACATTGCTGCCTAATTACTGTAGTCTAACAGTTCTTTCATTTAATTAAATGATATGACTTTAG
The DNA here is from genome assembly GCF_001952655.1 of Monopterus albus. Lineage (NCBI taxonomy): Eukaryota > Metazoa > Chordata > Actinopteri > Synbranchiformes > Synbranchidae > Monopterus > Monopterus albus. Next base: position 3,265,981 of record NW_018127985.1, on the reverse strand, counting down.
GCATCGACTAATCTGTTTTGAGACTTAGCAATGATGAATCCTCTGAGGTTCTGGTCATGTGGTCTTCTCTTAATCATTAATAGCAAACCTATATCTACATCTTGGAGAACATTACTGACTTGCTGTGCAGTCAAATAGGGGTTTTTCTTTACCATGCAAATGATTTATCCACTTGTTTGCAAGACTTGCACTCCTTAAGACAGGATCCTGGTTGTTTTTCACTTGCTAGTTTTCCTGTGTGCATCTGCTGTTCATTTTGACAAAATGATTTTTTTTCAGCCTTAATATATTTTTCACTTGCATGCTCATTCTTTATTCCTCATATGAACAGACAACTGCTCCTCAATCTAAATGGCAACTTTCAATACAGTCTAAACATGAGCTCTTTTGTGCATGAACTAATGAAATGGCACATGGCTGTCCAAAAAAACATTAGTTTTTAGTATATCTGATATGTTTGTCCTAGATGGATGGATAGACACCGTTTTAGTGTCTGTTATTACCAGTGAACTAGGAGTGCCATCTTCAGCCTGCTCCAAACTACTGCAGTTATGTTTAACCTTAAAATAAGTCTTATTATTCAGATTTTAACATGCCTGAGTACCCTTTCCATTGTGATTTGAAAATATCAGACAACAAAGACAAGTCATCTGCCACATTATAAATGCTCTTGGATGTGCTGGCAACCCCACTATCACTGCAGGTACTTTTAATCTATGTGTACATGCAGTAAATGTTGAAGATGGATGAATTACATACAGAACTCAAGTGCTGGTATATTGCACGTATTTATTTATTGCCCAGGTACCTTTGAACGGTTAGTTAACAGAGACAGGTCCAGGGTCCTGAATGTGCCGACTGGCTTTCTGGTTGATGGCAGTTTTAAGTTGTACATATTTACATAGACAAGGTGGAATAGTGACAGATATTGAACAGGATCAACTTTGGAAGAAATGGAAAAAAAAAAAAAGTATTTAAAGTTAGTCCCTGGTATTTATGTCCCCACATCTGTCTGAACATTTCACGGTAGATGACATTAGCTTGGAAATAAAGGCACTGTTTATTACAAATGTTTCATTGATCTTCAGTATGGTTAATTCTTACTTTTCGGGCTTTCACAGTAACAGTCAGCTGATTTAATACCTCTATTTCAAAACAAATAAAGACAAGATAAAAATGTTATGTTTAATTTAATAAAGCATCAATGAAGGCAAATGCACTAAATATATTAAACTGATTTAAAGTAGGAAGCTAAAAAATGGCAACATCAAAACAGCAAAAAAAAAAAAAAAAAAAAATTTACACTGGGTTTCTATGCACCAACAACTACAGTAGGATCAACAATCTGGATTCAAGGTCCACTCATCTTTCTGCCTATTATTCGATAATAAAAAACCGGAGGGGTGTATTATAGCAAATTCCTCGCTACTCCAGCACAGTGACAGACTACAGAGAAAAAAACAACATGGTGATCTTGATTCTAAATGTCATGTAACCTTCCCAGTAATTGCCCTTACTTTGTTTTATTTTGTGGGCTGTTACACTGCAAATTTATTGCCATCAGAGTAAACGGCTAATTTAAATTGGGTCACATTCTCTACTGTATTGCAGTACTAACAAGATCTGAATGTCCTGTTAGCTTCGTGACATGTTTCATCCACACTAGTGATGTTAATATTCATATCAAGATGCATCAGAACACTGCAATGTTTTGTCTGATGCAAAATATTCTGGCCTTTCGTGCAAGACTTTGTGTTTAAACATTCAAAAAACACAACAATGATACTAAATAAAAATGAAGGCATATTTGTGAAAGGGTAATTTAAGACTGATCATTTGCACTAAATGCATTCCTGTTTTTTTTATACTGTAGATGTCACAGACTAAGACAGAGAAGGCTACAGATTAGAAATCAGCTTAGTGCAGTCCCCCTAATTAACTGATCAATCAACTAAGCAGTGGTTGAACAGTTTAAGATGGTAGGTCTTGGGGAATAATGGAAATTAATACATGCACATATAAACTGACAGACTAAGTAGCTGGAAAAAAGTTGCTAATTAATAATTGCAACTTTTTAGTGTTTGCTGTTCCTCATCAGCTCCCACTGATAAAGTTTATGTGCTTACAGAACTTCAGAGAAATTTAAATATACTGGACCATCCTGTACACAGGCTGAACTGGTGGCCTTAAAGTTAGAGAACCAAACAGGTGAATGCAAGGTTGTCAGTTCTATTCCTGGTCCTGGCAGGGGAGAGGTGAAAAAGCAGTGCCTACCTCACCCTCATCATCACCAGTGTAGTATCCTTGAGCAAGGCCCTTAACCCCAAACTGCTCCTGTAAAACTGGTTGTATTTCTGAAAAAAAGAGAATTGGCCCCTCAGACTACTTTATGTACATTTAAATGGGCCGTAATGTGAAGTACAGTGCACAAATGTGTCAACTTTTGTTAGCATTCAGATGACGTTTACTGGCCTTTGACGAACAGGTCCGAGGACCTGTCTGAAGTGCAAGTCTACATGTGGAAAAGCTGCTTTTTGTTTAATGAACAGCACTAATCTGTAATGCTGAAGGTCATATTTGACTTTAGAAACTGAGAATATTTAATAACTGGCATCCTCAGAATCTTATGTTTCACATTTGCGTTGCTGTTTTTCAAAAAGTCAAATTACTCACCCACAGAACCCCCCAAATCAGAAAAAGTTCGGATGGTATGTGAAATCAGAAATAAAAGTGATTTGTATATCATCTGTGTCCTGTATAACACTGGAAACAACACATCAACACATTATTTGATGTGATACCTCAACAATTTTATTCTTTGTTCAAAATAAACCTTCAAGTTGGGACAGTAAAGCGTTTACCACAGTGTGATGCTGCCGTTCCTTTTCACAATGCTTAGATATTTAGACACTGAAGACACCAAGTGATTGTGTCAGGTGTAATTTTGTCCCATTCTTCCTGCAAACAAGTCTTAAGGTGTGCGACAGTCCTGGGGTTTTGTTGACACACGTATTCTCTATTGGGGACAGCCTAGGACCGCTGGCAGGCCAGTCCAGCACTCACATGCTTTACCTCTACAGCCAGGCCTTGGTAATGTGCACTATGAGGTTCTTGTTGAAATATGCATCAGTGTCCCTGGAAAAGATGTCATCTTGAAGGCAGCATATGTTGCTCCAAAATCTCTCTGTATTGTTCAGCATTAATAGAGCCATCACAGAAGTTTAAGTTAGCTTTGCCAAGGGCAGTGACACAACCCCAGACCATGACAGACCCTGGTTTTTGGACTTGTTGCTGGTAACAGTCTGGATGGTCCTTTTTGTCTTTGGTCTGGAGCACACGGTGTCCATTCCTTCCAAACAGACCTGAAACATTGATTTGTCTGACCACAGTACACATTTCCACTGTGTCTCTGAGCCCAGAGCAGTCGATGGTGGTTTTGGACACTGTTGACATAGATCCTCAGCTCATCTCTGCTCCTAAAGGGCTCGGCCTTTCCTGGATGCCACTTTTACCAAATCCTCATTGCAATCACCTGTTGACATCACCTGTTTCAAATGGAACCATCATTTCATTGTTTTACCTCAGTACCAGCCCTGAAATGCAGCCGTCCCAACTTTTTTTGGAATGTGTTGCAGGCATCAGAATTTAAATGTTTATTTTGAACAAAGAATAAAATTGATGAGGTATCACATCAGATAATATGCTGCTGTATTGCTTTCAGTGTAAAACAGGACACAGATGATTTACAAATCATTATTTTCAGTTTTAACCTTGATGTTACATCTTTTTCTGATTTGGGGTTGTATGACATTTGATTCGTGTTAAACTGATTCTATTCAATGGAAGTATATGCTAATGTGCACTGGACTGCATTATACTTAAAAATGTTGCAGTGTATGTTGCATATGGAATCATTTACAATGACCCAACGTTTTAAACTCAAACTATCGTAAATCTTTTCCTGCAGTGTCAAAAATGACCAAAAGCTTCTTAAATGTGCTACTTTAAAACATTGTATTGGTTTGCATCCGGCATTTCAGTTATTCCGGTCACTCATGTTTGGTGCATGTCGCAGCCTATACTGAGACAGCCAGAGGTAAACCCTATAATACAAAGTGCCACAAAATAAAGTACTGTTAAGTGAAGTAATAAAAACACAGATATTAGTCCAAACAACTGTTACACTGAATGTGGGGTGGAGGGGGGCAGCCCTATTTTGGGGGCACCACTTCTGCTTCAATAGGATTGAAAATGTGCATTTTAAATGCTTAAATAATTATAAAATTTTATCTTAACACAAACTGTACATATAAGGTATACAATACATTAAAAAGTGAAAATGTTACTTAGAAATGACACACTCTGATACATCATATCAAAAATATGCAGCTTTAGTAGCACTTTTGTTCTTCATGTATCTAGTAAAATTTGCAATGCTACATTACACACCTAAGAACTGAAGGAGGTCTTTATTTTTCTACTCCGACATCACTGCTGTGTCGCTACCGAGCTTCAAAAGTCACTCTCTTCAGTTCTCGTACTGTATCACGTTATTCTCCACTCCCCCCTCTCCATCCCAAAGCACCTCCTCCTCGTCACTCCTCTGTCCATCATATTCTGGCTTCTTGGCTCCTTCCTCTACAATGTGCGCTTCAATCAATTTTTTCGACTTTCCCAATTATCTTCTCCTCAAAGATGGGCAAGATAGCATCATCTTCACGTACCTCTTCAAACACCACCCCGCAGTCAAACTCGTCACTTACCTTTTTGAAATAATACCTGAAAAGGCAAAGAGTAAAATTAACCTTTCCAGATCGAACACTGTTACCTTCACTTTATTGACCTCACTTCACAATTTGCAGACAAGAATTAGGTTAGAGGTTTTCAAGACAAGAATTCTGCAGTCCCCTTGTTAGGCAAATGAGTGTTTAATCAGCAGATCATGCCATAATTATCACTCCTCTGTGGATCAGTGTTGCAAAACTGGCCTTTCAGAGCTGTGCATTCTGAAAGAACAACACTGACCCAAATTTGAGTGTGATTTTTGAATGTAAATTGGATGGGATGTATTCAAAACTAACATTCCTTCTCATTCCCGGACAACTAGATTATGCAACATTTTAGTCAAAGTTGTGTTACGGACTGTACCATCTTGATGCTTATAATGAAGATATTTTGCTGTGATACATCTTGAAATATACGTACAGAGAAATCAAATGGCACCACAAATATCACCTGTAATTTCCTTTCTTTGTTAGTAGTTCTTTGAACTGGCCCAGAGTGACAACCCTCCCTTTGACAGATGTCCTGTATGGTATCTGCTCCTCACAGAAGTAGTATGCCACAGTAGTGTTTTCACATAGCTGCTTTTTAGTGGGTTTATGTCTGCAAAAAGAAAGGGCAGAAAACAACAATAAGGGCATTTCAAATTCTCCACACTTTTAACAGTACTATGTTTTTCACATATAAGGGGCCTCAAAAAGTCAAATTTAGAACTGGAACATGTTCATATTATAGATGGGTTTCCTAAGGGAGAATGACAATTACACACATTCATAAGCAACTGCTGTATATACAGTGGGGCAAAAAGTATTTAGTCAGCCACCAATTGTGCAAGTTCTCCCACTTAAAAAGATGAGAGAGGCCTGTAATTTACATCATAGGTATACTTCAACTATGAGAGACAGAATGAGAAAAACAGAATCAGAAAATCACATTGTCTGATTTTTAAAGAAT
>NW_018127985.1:3225687-3259840 GCF_001952655.1 Monopterus albus | reverse complement strand
AGCCTTTGTTACTTTGGTCCCAGCTCTCTGCAGGTCATTCACTAGGTCCCCCCGTGTGGTTCTGGGATTTTTGCTCACCGTTCTTGTGATCATTTTGACTCCACGGGGTGAGATCTTGCGTGGAGCCCCAGATCGAGGGAGATCATCAGTGGTCTTGTATGTCTTCCATTTTCTAATAATTGCTCCCACAGTTGATTTCTTCACACCAAGCTGCTTGCCTATTGCAGATTCAGTCTTCCCAGCCTGGTGCAGGTCTACAATTTTGTTTCTGGTGTCCTTCGACAGCTCTTTAGTCTTGGCCATAGTGGAGTTTGGAGTGTAACTGTTTGAGGTTGTGGACAGGTGTCTTTTATACTGATAAGTTCAAACAGGTGCCATTAATACAGGTAACGAGGACAGAGGAGTCTCTTAAAGAAGAAGTTACAGGTCTGTGAGAGCCAGAAATCATGCTTGTTTGTAGGTGGCCAAATACTTATTTTCCACCATAATTTGCAAATAAATTCTTTAAAAATCAGACTGTGATTTTTCTGGATTTGTTTTTCTCATTCTGTCTCTCATAGTTGAAGTATACCTATGATGTAAATTACAGGCCTCTCTCATCTTTTTAAGTGGGAGAACTTGCACAATTGGTGGCTGACTAAATACTTTTTGCCCCACTGTAACAGCTGAAACAATGACAGTAATGTCAAAATTCAAAGGACACAGTACTTTACTAGGTAAGTGATTAAATTACTTAAGGTTTCAGATGTAAATGTATTGTACCCTAATTGTATCCAGCAGTGTAACAGTTAACACAGTAGTTTGGGTTTGGCTGAGTTTGAAGACTAGTGTTCAGTACAAATCTACAAACAGCTGAGTGATGTCAGTGTCCATTAGTAATCATATTACTCTGGGGGCACATTTGCACAACATTACATCCATCTGTCCCACAACATGCAGGAGATGGCCAGTTATACCCTTGCTCACAGGGACATACAATTTTATTGGCAGGATATTATGGTAGAAATTCAGATGAATAAAATTCTTAAGATATGTTTTACTTAGTTCCAATTTGTGCCAAAACCAGTTCTCCTTATGTTTATAGCCACGTCCAACCCAGACACACAGACGTGCACATTTCTACATTGAGTGCGGCTTGCACTTCCCAACGGTATCTCTGTCGGTCATGAGTAAACACCTACTGAGAAGTCATAGGAAAAAGATTCTTTTCTCAGAATTTGCCTGTGACTCATCACATTTTTAGGTTTTCTTCAGTATCAGAGTAATCCAGTGACAGCTGGTTGAACATCCAGTGGCAGATTGCAGAAAGGAATGGCTAATGTCTAATTAATCATACTTTTAATGGTTGTCTCAATATTGTCTGAGGGGCTATCTCCAGTGTCGGACTCTGAAAACCCCTTGTGTAGAGTATAATATAATAAATGAATAAAGAAGTCATTGTTACTACATTTCTAAGTGGCCTTGCTATACAGGTATTTTTTCTGCTAGTTGATTTAAAATGCCTGTTTTACTGATAAAAGGGGTTTTATATCCTATACTCATCTTTTTTGTCAAAATAAATAACATACAAGTCAAATCACCATCACCATGTGGTTTCATAACCACTACCCTTCATCTTATCTAAGTTCCAATCTTTGGGCTATCTTTTAAACATTTTTGAGTTTGGACATTGGAGCTGCTGAAAGGTTCAGTCAGTCTCCCCTGAGGCTTCACCCACTAGCAGTGCTATGAAATCTGCCTTTCATCTGCCTCTTACACAGTTCCCCTCCATCTCTTTAGTACCCATCAGAGAGGTCAGTCAAACATCAAACAAAAATATGTTTCTTATGAAACATCAAAAACGGAACCTCTCTTCAAGACTACAGCTAGCGCGCCTCTGTGAGAGCACAGAAACGTACACCTCTGCTTCCTGTGATCCTCCCTTTTTTGTCTTCATGGAAAATAAACTGCAGATCTGATGTTTTCTACCATCAAATCTGATCCTTGTTTTTTTTTAGTGGCGCTATTATAGGTGTGGTAGTGTTCCAATCTAGACAATAATAGACCTGGTGTAGTAATGTCATCCTGTTCCTAAATCTCTGATTATTTTGATTTTTCTGGACACCTTATTGTACATTATTGCTTGCTCAACACCCCCTACTGGTTTACTATGCAACACACACAGTAACAGCGACCATTTTTAGCTGATAAGAAGTATGTGGATGCTGGCTGAATCTAATCCCCACATAAGTACAGAGAATGGGCAGTGAAGTGGGTTACTGTGGGGGGAATTTGTATATAGTAGGAAAATTATTGGCAGGACACAGTGGACATACTCAGGCTCGGAGACCTCGCTGTCAGAAACTGTGGGCACAAAGCTGAGTGGAGGGAACAGTGCAGGCCTGACTGCGGTGCGACCCCGCTGGATCACCTCCATCACATACCTGAGGACCCAAACAAACCCAGAAGTTGGTAACAGACTGTTCTTGAGAAGCACACGGGCTAGAGAACACAAAAAGGTTTTGACAGAATGACTAGGATAACAGCTCAGACTTGTGTTCTTGTCAGTAAAGTAAAAATCTTTTGAAAAACTGTTGCTGATTAAATTGACTGACTGTGGTATTGGGACATGTACACTCACTTGTCACTATGTTATATTTAAAGGTGTCTATATTTTTTTATCCTCCGTAGACATGAGGGTCAGAATATTAGGAACACCTCTGAATATAATGTAGTCCAGTACAACACCGCCTTTAACTATGGCCTCAATAAGTATAATTGAATTCATACGTTTATGACAATTTCACCAAACACTGAAACATTTTAAGCTTCATAAACACATGTTAAGGTGGAAGTATTGCATTGAATTGCAGACAATTGTGCAGGTGTACCTAATAAAGTGGCCGGTGAGTGTATTTCTACATACCGTTGCTTGGGTTGTAAAGGTCCAGACTTCATTCTCTCCTCCTCAAGCCGCCGGCGAACCTCCTCCAGCTGGATGAGGGGGCTGGGAGCTGGGTTGGGGGGCATGGCAGGATCCTGGATGAAAGGGTGAGATGGCTGCACATTGTTCCGCAATTGGGTGTTCGTGCAGTGGCGCACCAACCCTGCTGAGCTGAGACGAGATCCCTCATGACTTGTAGTTCTCTTGGATCCAGTAGTACTCCTAAAAATGTAAAAGACATCGGCAATCAAACCAAACAAGAGCAGTCAAAGACTATTCTCTAATGCAACTGAATAGGGAAATGCCCAACCAGAACAGAAATACAATCATAGCAACTTTATTTCTGCTTTGACTGGTGGTGGGCGCAAAAGGAAGGAGGACATTTTCCTACAAGTTGACACAACCAGTGATATTTTAAAACAAGAACACAACTTGATAATATTACAGTTAGGCTGCAGTGTGTGCCTTTGCACTTGATATTTAAACAAAACAAACAAAAAAGCTTGCACTCTTGTCACTGACCCATATGGGCTCCTCTTATGTTGAACTGTTTCTTTCTGTCCTTCCATCAGCCATAAAAGGATCTTCTGTTTTTTCTCCATGTCCTCTGCAGGTCCTGAGGTATCATAAGTCCGTACATCCTCACCTTTCTTGTATCCTCTTTTACACTGTGTGCCACCTTTACTACTATACAATGGAAGAAATCAACCAGTAAGAAGCAAAGCAAATAACATTTTAGGTGTATTAATCACAAAAAAAAAGGTCTCAAACGCTCAAGTTTGGTGTGTACCTGTAACCTGAATGCTCCACATAGTTGAATCCCATGCCATCTGTATAGTTGCGAGGCTTTGATCCGTACTGACTTGACTCCATGCCCCAGGGAAAGCTGCCATGCACATGCATTGCTGCCTCACTCTCTGCCTGCTCTTTGGGCTTCCCACTGTCTGTGTGGTGGATGTGGTGTGCGTGTTTGTGGTGATACAAATGGCTGGTCTCTCCCTTGAAACCATGCCTAGATGGATGTTTACTCTGACCCAATGACAGCGGTATCCCAAGCCCCAACCCTTTGCCCCCTGGGAAACCATCTGGCGAGTTTGACTTGGGAGAATGGCGGCCTGTCCCTGGTGACTGGCAGCCGGGAGTCTTCATGACTCGTTTGACGTGGTCATCCAGGATGCTCTCAGGGTTCTCCTCATGAGCATCTTTTAGAAAAGAACCACTGTAGGTGATGTCAGCATAACAGGAGGTGTAATTCTGTCGATAGACACCAGGGGGAAACCTATGACCAGATAATGATGTAGCTGTGAACATCACAATGCCTTCATCACCTTCTTCTTCCTTCAGTACAAAAACAGAAACACAGTATATTCAGTATGTCAGGGTGTGGTATGAATATCTGTGTGACACTTCAAAACAAAACCTTAGCCTTATAGAGATTCATATATTTTACAGTTTCTTTCCCAAGACATTTGGTAGAACTAAAGATCGTTTCTGCGGGATGCATGTGCTGTATTCATTTCAACCTGCAGATGGCAGATTTTCACCACATGCTAAACGTACTGCAGAGGTTTGCAGACGGCCAAGAATTCAACACTATCAGATATATGTATGGACATCACACACCTCTGTTATATCATATAATGACATGTTCAAGTGATGCACATTTTCAACTTTGAGTGACTCGGACAAAATTACTCCCTGACAGTATCTGCTTAAGGGGGAATCATGGAGTGGGTTGTGTGCTACAGGAGTACTTGGCACGTTTTGACAAGTGGGCCCTTAGCAAGTGGAGGACATGCAGCGATGAAATAAAACAGCAGTGCTGGGAGAAATTTACTTTCTAAAACTGGTCAAGCTGCAATCCTTATGTGGCACAACATTCTTACAAAACTATTGCTGCTAAATGTATGGCAATTCTAAATTTTATATTTTATCTCAGATTTTCATATAACACATGAGAGGAATAACATATTGTGCAAGTGCAGATTACAGAATGTTCAGCTGTATTCACCAGCAAGATGTGAACCAAGAACAATGTTTTTATTACAGTTGGAGCAGTGAGCGCCTTACTGCAGAGCTTTTATCTGTACTGCATCCTGTGTGAAGTTAGACGGGAGGAGAGTGAACAAAGAGACAGTGGAAAGACAATAGTAGGTAGTGGTGTCGCTTTTAGCCAGCACATACCTACATTTTTCTGTCAGTTATGGTAATAATTAAACTTTCACTTGTGAGCATGCCAGAAAACTGAGTTGTTGCCTCATGTTCACCATTCATTTGCTATGACTGTATCAAAGACAGAACAAAGGGATTCTCAGCCTATTGTACATAATTTCCACTTCCCCTGTGCCTCATTTTTATCTTTAATATTGTCATTAGATTACCACACCACAGGCCAGAAAGACTAAAGGTCAACTGTTACCTTGTAGAGGAGAGAAGAAATGGAAATGGGATACAGTATTGAGGTAGTATCAGTTAGTAGACCTTGTAAAATTATTAAGCACCAAAATCCAAGACTTTGACTCACATGAGGCTGAAATATGTTTGAGAAGGAAAGGATTTTCTACTCATTTATAACCAGAATGTCAATCATTCCAAACCATAACATCTTCATTTGAGCACATTTTTACACTGCCTCCCTCTTTTCCATTTGACAATGAAAATCCTTGGCAAACAGCAGCAGATGGTGGTGGAAGGCATTTACTGATGACAGTCTAGCTCATTCATAAAATGCCACGCCTCTCCTTATGAGGAATAGCAGTGCGAATGGTTGCATGCCCTGTCATCTTGTTAACTCCAAATAAAAATCTAATTCAGACCAGTAATGACCATCCTTTTCACATTGAGTCTGCTGTTCTTGTGTGTAAATGATCCAGTGCACAGCTGGACCACAAGGCCCATTGTTCTACATGTAATCATGTTAGGTGAAGCCACAATTTCATTCTTAGCAGACTGTGGAAGAAAGTTACTCACATCCTCGTGAAATCAGACTGTGGTTCTTTTCCCCACAGCAATAAAATGTTAACATACATTTGGAACCAGATCTTTAAATCCTGGTCATTTTAAAACCTCAGATATTGTGGTTAAAAAGCTAAAACTTAAGTTCACGTTTCCTTTTCCAGACCCAGAATATCACTTGATAAACATAGTCATTTCATTCTTGCCTCCATGTTTAATAAAGCAAACCTAAACTGTATGATGGCAGTCTCTCTCTTTTCAGCGCCCAACCACATAAATTATCTGCCTTGAGAATTAATACTTGGCTCTGTGTCCTGAGGGAGATTTCATTTGTGGTAGCAGTGACCATTTCATCGCTGTTCAAGTGACATTAAACAGACGGCACACTGTTCCAGGCTTGCAAGTGGCCGAGTGTGCAGGTGCTTCATCTGATCAACATAGCCAGATCGCTGACAGGCCGAGGACAGAATTCTTCAAATGATTCATAATGTGTTTTTATTCCCCATTCAAATGGCTGGCCTCATTAATTTCATTAAGGCCAGACAGATTTAAGTCTCCTTTGTTGCTGAAAACTTGAAGCCAAGTGGCTGGCCACACATCTTGCATTGGTTGTATCTACTAATACTCTCCAACCAACAGTCTGCTTTTCAATATACTATCTAAGGTCAATTTATTTAATCTGTCCTAAAATTAGGGCGGTGGTTAGCACTGTCGCCTCATAGCAAGAAGGTTCTGGGTTTGAGCTCCGGCCGACCCGGGGCCTTTCTGTGTGGGGTTTGCGTGTTCTCCCTGTGTCTGTGTGGGTTCTCTCCGGGTACTCCAGCTTCCTCCCACAGTCCAAAGACATGCAGCTTAGGTTGACTGGTTTCTCTAAATTGCCCCTAGGAGTAAGTGGTTTCTGTCTACATGTCAGCCCTGTGACAGAATGGTGACCTGTCCAGGGTGGACCCCGCCTCTCACCCGGCTGGGATTGGGTCCAGCCCCCTGTGACTCTCTTCAGGAATATGCGGTATAGATAATGGATGGATTCAAAATGTCATCTGTTTAACAGAAGCTTTCAGGTTTATTAATTAAAAATTTGTTATACAAAATGTTATAGAGCTAAGTTTATTATTCAGTTCGGTTGTTTTTGTATTGCTCGTCATACAGATTATGGAATATGATCATGGGCTCTGTGAAATAGTTTTCACTATTTTCTGACATTTTATTGGCAATGTAATCAATCAATCTAGAAAAAACTGGCGGAGTAAATCAGTAATGAAAATAATCAGTACTTGCTTGCTCCTAGATTCATTGTTTCTTTTCCCCTTGGCCACTAATATTATTCAGCTACTATCACCAAAATGTCATGGTGGCAGTAGCATTCAAACAGTTACAGTCCCTAACATGACTTCAAAGTTTACCTTGACTGAGTAGGGGCTCTTTCAGAATCTACGCAAGCTACACAGCTGTAAATGCTTCTAGTTACGCAAGGAGGGTTTGCTGCGTACTTGCATAGCAAAATGTGTCGTCCAGAACTTGGTAACACAACAAGTGCGAGTATTATTTCACAAATTTTCGCTAATGTGGGTACTGTTTTTTGGTGTGCAATAAAAAAAAAAAACCACGATGTGCCAAGTTGTTATGATATGGCAACTGCATGTTTCTTTTTACTGTATCTTTTACCTGCAACAATTTAGCAGAAGCAAAATCCTACACTCCTCTATGGCAGCAATTTTCATTCGTACTGGATCATGGGCCGATGTTTCTTACCCCCCCGTTGGGTGAGTAGTTATCACATCTGCCAAGACTCAGCACAGCCACGCTTGTATGTACAGACACACTTGCGTAACTCTTGCGTTGACATAGTTTGTACAGGCTTGAAACAGCCCTAAAAACGATGCTGTTATAAGAAAAGCTGACAGCAAATAAAATAAATGTTTCTTTATTACCTTATGTTAAATGTCACCAAATCTACAGACAGTACTCCCACTGTGAACTTCTGCTTATTCACACTTGCTAAAAAAAAAAAAAAAAAAAAGAACAAAAGTTGACATACCAATCGAACTCTCTTCAGTCGCTCCTCTAGTCTCTCTTGAGCCACTCTGTCCCTCAGTACCCCCTCCAGTCTGTTGATCAGCTCTGCAGCAAACCTTTCTGGCTCCACATGTATGTCCTTTGGAATCCAGTTTGTGCGCTGGAGGAAGAACCACTGCATTACTGTCAACACCATATGGGCAGATTTACCACCCTGACCTTTTATAATCCTGTCAGTGACCACATGAAAGGACTAAAGCATAAACAGGAAACATTATACTGGACAGTGTCAAGTGTTAAAGTGTCCAAAGTGATTGTTAAAAGCAAATACAGACTGTATTCTTCTTAACCACTGCTATAAATTTGATGTGGGCTCAGACTTCCCAGTGTCTATTGTTTGTGCATCAAAAATGCATCACTTTTCAAGCTTTGATATGATAACTACATCTATTTGATAAGGTTTCTACAGAAAAAAATAATTAAATCTAGATTTGGCATGGACCTATTTTTTCTAGTTTACATTTCAAAATGATTTTCTGAACTATGGACAGTAATTAATATAATTTTAAACTCGTATGTTAAGTACACGAGTAACATGAATTTCTTCTCCAGCTATCACCAGTTTGGAAATCACAGCAATTCAAAGCTTTAACTACCAATAATATGGTAAGAAAAGGTTGGAAAACAAAGTAGCAATAGAAAAAGCATAACCTACAAGCCTTGTCAGTCTTTTTATCAACAATGAAGTAAAGCCATGATTCATTTCTTGGGGTTAGAAAATGTGAAAGCTATGCTTTGGAGATTTTTGCTCTACTGTACAGTCGATCCATGCATCCTAATGGAATGCTATGTGGAGTTTTAATTTGATTCTTCACTCCGAGGCCTAATTAGAGCCAGGGTTTTCCTACCAAGAGACAGCCTAAGCTGCAGAGGGAGTCATCAGGCTGTCACAGGGGAGGATTCTTGTCTGCTAGGCTTCAGCGCACACAGCATATGAAAGCATCAAGCTGCATTTAGACAGCCTTCTTTTTCACCATCAGCTATTCTTATACTCCATCACAGGCCCTGCGACACAGCAGAGCTTAAATATGCACATCTCCAGTGGTGGAAGCGGGGAAAAATAAAGCTGAGACAGACAGTTAAAGAGAGAGCAGTGTAGAGGCAGAAAGTAACAGGGAAGGAAGTAGCCCATGAATAACTCACTGGAATATGAGGTAGTGGCACTCGCCCATTTGCTTTGGCACTTTCATGCATCTCCCGGTGATGCTGTTTACGGTATCTGTAGGGTGGAACGGCGTCTCTGGAATTAACAACAAAGACATTTTTATAAAACATCCTCATGAAAAAACAACACAGGCAGCTTTGAAGTGGGAAGCTTCTCACTGAATGTTTGCCTAAAGTCTTGATTAATCAGTACAGCAGGACAGGTACTCTCACATGCTCATTGTGTCCCTCCTGCACCACAAGTGGTCTGGCAGATTATAGTTACATGTTAATGCATCCATGAGTCCATTTGGTTTTGCTCATGCTGGGTTTTACACTTTCTTGTGCTGGGAGCTCTGGACCAATTAGCTGGTAACAGTTTCTAATTTATTCAGCTTCAATCACATTTTTGTCCAGTTGTGCAGGCTTTGAAGTGTATTTGCCTTAATTCCCCAGTGCTGTCTCTGCACCTAAAAAAAAAAATCATTTTTCATTATTTTCCACCAGCAGATGCCTGATTTCACACTCAAATGAAATACATGTCCTGCTTGTAAAAGATCCCAAATTGTACAGCACATCGTCTTTGGTCTCATCTGTGTTTGGACAAAGTTACAGTATCTGTGAAAGAAGAACAATTCTGCTTTGCTTACTGCAGGTTAAGAAGTGCAACTATAAAGACTCACTTTGGAAATATTTCAGACTGGTTCTGGTGTAATGCAAAAGAGGTCAGTAGGTTAGGATTTTCATTTATGTTCCATCAGAGATGATTTAATTTCCAGTGAGTTTTTAACATTCCTGATTAGTGTGACTAACGGGTCTTTAGTCACTGCTTGTGTTGCTAAGTTTGAGCACAGGATAAATAGGCAAGAATATTAATTCTGAAGCCAATTAAACTTTTTTTTTGGTCTTCTAGTTGTGCCAATTTAGAAGACATGTCTTGGTTCCATTTTTCATTTTGATGACAATCTCTGATGATCCAGCCAAAGCCGTTATGATGTGGTATAACAACTTTATGCAAAAAATGTGTGTGTCTGTGTGTGTGATAAGAAACATACACACTTCTGTCGGTTAGGGAAATTGTGTCTGCGTCGCTGGACATACTCTGCTGCTCACTATCGTTGGCACTGGTGGCTGGAGCCACAGCATAACCAGTGCTGACATAGTACGGGTTGATGGGCTCCCGATATGGTGCATGTCTAGAAAAATGAAGACACACAGGAAATGTTGAAAAATGAAATGATGTGACAAATATTCTGGCAAAAGGACATTTATACGGATCAGCCATAACATTATGACCACTGACCGGTGATGTGAATAACACTGATTATCTCATTACAGTGTGTGAGGTGTATTAGGCTTTGAAGTTCATATGTTGGAAGCAACGAAAACACACAAACATAAGGAACTGAGTGATTCAGACAAGGGCCAAACTCTGATGGCTGATGACTGGGTCAGAGCTTCTCCCAGTGTGTTCCCAGTCTGCAGTGGTTAGTACCTAACAACAATGTCTAAGGAAGGACAGACAGTGGTGACACTGGTGACAGGGCATGGGCGCTCACTGATGATGAGGTTGACCTACTGTAGATTAAACTTTTAAATGTATCCCAGGCTTTCTCCCTGTACAGAAGAATGATGCAGAAGCACTGGGACTTCAATATGAAGCCTTTGTGATCAACTCACTTCCATTAGCATCTACATTCAACAGCAGTGAGTAATTACAGCCAAGGGTTGGGAAAAATTAAATTTGCAGTCTCCCAAAAACGACTTTTAAAGTTGTGATTATACTTGCCTACACAACTGATAATGGCAAATAAAAGAAAAATGATGAGGGCAAGAGGGTCAAGTCTTTCTAATGCAATCTGTTATTTGATTCAAGACAAATGAGATGATTCTTGGGAGTAAAACTGTCCTGCAACACTGCTCACAGTTCCCCAACCATTCACAAGAACACTTCTCATAACCATATATTAATGGTAACAGTTTCAGTAGCGGACCTGGGCATTTGGTAAATGCCCAACTGATTAACTCAGGCTGCTGAGGGCTCATACTATCTTAAACTTTGTTTTATTGCACAGACTGTGGGCTTTGTCCCCATCGCTTCCACTGGAAGTACATTAATGTATAAACAACAGAAATGATCTAAACTGTTTTAATGTTCACTGTTGTTTTAAGACATACTTGGAGAAATCTTAACCTATGTTTTAAGTACAAAATACCAATAATTACCCATCTCAGCCTGAGAAATCTCCCACAGGCCCATGTTAACCTCAGATAGCCCGACTCTGGGTCCCCATCCAAGGGTGAAGTAATCTTTTTAGGACATATTTCACACATTCAGTATGCTCACACTGCATTTAGTTGGCCACATCATAGTGGTAGAGAAACTGACCATGGTGTCCTCAGCTGCCTGCCATGTAATCACAACTTCCACATGCCATTCTCTTTCTCTCTCCTTCTATACTGCTTGTCTGCCTTTCATGTCAGCTGCTAAATGCATGTAAAGGTCAAAAAAACTTTTTAAAAACGCTCAGTATTGTCACTGATCATGGTGTGACTCCAAAACTCAATACAGAATAAACAACATAAAGTCATCTGTATTGTTGTTCCATGTTTGCCTCCACTTCAGTCTAGTATGCAGATCTGGGCCTCTAAAGATCACTCAAAGGCAACTGCTTTCATTAAAATTAAAAAGACAATGAAGTCTTGCCTTTGAAGTGAACATCTTACTTGAATGAGAACAAAACTGAGCTGGCCACATTTCCAAAATCTCCCAAAACATAAATGAATGTAGAGGTCATTCTCTTTCAAGTCATCAGATTTCTTAAAGCTGATTTAGGTGTTTAATGTCTTTCGTTGCCTGTATCCAAAAAAGATCAGACACAAATGATGCAAAATTTAGTTTCATGAGAACCCAATGGGTGACGCTAAAAGGCTATTTAAAAATGAAGCGTGTCTTTGGTATTCCAGCCAAATGCTTGATTGCTGAAATAATGATGTGAAAATGAGCTCAAATGGTGAAATTCCTGTGGTAGTTAATTATGCAGATTTCTTTCTTTTTCTCTTTTATTTTTGTTGAGATTTCAAATTGTTCAACTGTGATAAAACAGAGAAGTGTGTTCTACTGTCCCAGAACCGCCCCCACACACCTAACACTCCTTCATTAACATATCTTCTCTTAATAATTCAGGCTGTTAAACAACAACTAGCAAGCCCTAGCAAACATTTGGAATGCTGTCCTATCCAAACAATGTGTTAGATAAAAACTATAAGAAAGAGGGTAAATGAAAACTAGCAGGTCTATTCAACTGGTACAGCCAAATGCTGTTTGAGTTTATTAAAATACCATACAATGAAACTTATGCTCCCACTGAATAAACTCTCATGTACAATTTCAGATCCTGCTACATGTTTATATGTAGCAGGATCTGAAGACAAGTCATTGGACAAGTGCGATGTTAACCCTGTAGATTATGGCAATAATATGAATGTAGTATTCTTCAAACTGCATTAGACTAAATCATTTTTAAATCCTGTACACCTGAGGGTAAAAAAGTAAGGGGATATTCAGACCATATCACTTAATGGAGATAATGTACTTATCGGTAGTTCAGGAGCAGGACCTGACCCGAGCTCTGTTGTCACTATTTAACCCACTCAAGCCTCCATACTTGTGCTTACACTTTTCATCATCCTCCCTTTTCTTTCTTATCTATTTTCCCTCTATTCTTTTATCTCTGCTGGGCATCTGCCGGTGCTAGAGAGCCATGCAAACTGCCTTAACCTTCTCCAAAACTGTCAAGCACGCAAGCAACCGAGTATATACAGTACAAGCATTCAACATTCTCATAGTTCATTCATTTGTCCTTAGCGAGGGCAGGTCCCTGCTTGTAAAATCTATCATGCAGAGCTGTAAATTATGCAAAGCACCAACATCAGATCAAAAGAAGAATAACTGGATCTGCAAGAATCACAAATATCCACAAAGTGAGGACAACTCATTCTTCAAAGCAGAAGAAACAATAGAGCAGTGAGACAGACACTGGTCACACTAGTAGAGATGTCTGCAATAAAAGTTAATCTCCATATTATCATAATACTCGTGTTGCATTATACAAACACTAAATTTTAATCGAAGTACAGCCTTGTAATTAGGCACACTAAACTGAACAAAACATGTTTCTTAGCATTGATCAGCAGATTTTTGCACTGCAGAGATAACACCTGGTTGATTCTATTTTGTCTTCCCACATTGGAAATGAATAGCATTTCAAAGCATAGCAACACTTCCTTTAATGCTGCTGTTCCACACAGACACATTGCACTGCCCTACCTCGCTGAGTTGGTGAGGTCGCGCAAACCTACAAGATTGCTCAGATCATCAAGCCAGTTTCTTTTAGAGGTTCCCAGGACCAGATACAAACGCTGGGCTGACTGTGCTTTTACCGTTGCAGCTCCTAAATTGTGGAATAGTTTACCTCCCAATGTTAGATCATCTACAGACTTGACAACTTTTAAATCATTGGTTAAAACATATTTATTTACTTTGGCTTTTAATACATCATATTGTCTGATGCTTCCTTCTTTTAACTACTGATTCTGTGTAATTCATGTGTTTATGTTCCTATTTAGTTTTATTCCTGTATTTTGATTTGATTTATTCATTCAAGCATGTAAAACAGTTGATATGTCAACACATGTAATTTCACACATATCCAACAATAATAATCCAATATCAATTTACTTATACCTAGTACATGCTTGAACGGAGTAGGAAGAAGTTAGACTTATCTAGTCCTACCCCATGACATCATTTTACAACTTTTAAGTCCTAAGCAATATCTCTACATAAATAATTATCCTCTACACCACACAAGTAATATACTACAGAATTATTACAGAGTGTTAACATTCTACATAATTACATTCATAGATAATTATCTTCTACGCCACACAAGTAATATACTAAAGAATTATTACAGAGTGCTAACCTTCTTACACCACACCCACAATGTTCCATCTAATTAATCATTAAACCTGTTCTTGCATGCATCTTGATTGACACATACCTTTATGCTTATCGTTTAAACTCTAGTACTATTTTTTATGTCCACCTTTAAATTATTCCATAGTTCTACACCACTTATAGAAATACAGAATCTTTTTTTGGTTGTACGTATAGCATGAATTTTTAAGTTTAACTGACCCCTTAAATTGTATCCCCCTTCCCTTTCATTAAATAACTTTTGAATTCCACCAGGTAATAAATTGTTCCTGGCTTTATACATAAACACAGCAGTCTTATATCCCACTAAATTAAAACATTTTAACAATGTAGACCGTATGAAAGCTCCATTGGTGTAGGAGAATTTGTCATCAACTATGACACCTAGAAATTTAATTTCATATACTCGTTCTATATTAGCTCCCCCAATTTTCAATTGAAGTTCATTATCTAGTCTACGATTCCCAAATACCATAAATTTAGTTTTATCCAAATTCAGAGATAGTATATTACTATCACACCATTTCTTTATCTTCTCAAGTTCCTGTGAAACCCGTCCAGAGAGTTGCTGTAGGTTTTCACCCGATGCCCATATGGTAGTGTCGTCAGCAAATAAAACCACTTTAAATTGGAAACCTTGCATATATCGTTAATGTATAATATAAATAATTTAGGTCCCAATACTGAACCCTGAGGCACTCCACATACAATGTCCAACTCACTCGATTGGTATTCACCCAACCTCACAAATTCACGCCTCTGTGTCAAATAACTTGTAATCCATTTCAGAACCATTCCTCTGATCCCATATTTTTCTAACTTATCCATTAATAATTCATGATTGATTGTGTCAAATGCTTTTTTTAGATCAATAAATATTCCCATTGTGTATTTCTTCTCATCCATAGCACTTGTAATGTCCTCCATCAGGTCAGTAATGGCCAAAGATGTCGATTGGTTCAACCTAAAACCATACTGGCAATCAGAGAGGATTTTATGTCTATCAATAAATGTGTCTAATCTGTTATTAAAGAGTTTTTTCAAGATTTTTGAAAATTGTGACAACAGAGAAACCGGTCTATAATTTGTGAAGTTGTGCTTATCACCAGATTTATACAGTGGAATAACCTTTGCTATTTTCATATTTTTGGGGAACTGCCCAAGTCGAAACGACATGTTAAAAATCTTATTTTAGTTCTTACCTGTTTTTGTAACTTACTTTCATCAACCAGACGTTTTTAAAGTGCTATACAAATAAATTTTGATTTGATTTTGACACTGCTGGCCAACACAGTCAACTCGTTTCTTGTACCAATTTGTACTGTTAGGTTGAGCTATCTCGCTGACTGAACCTCAGTATGTAGTTGAGTATTCCACCTATTATTTAGATGATGATTCTGCCTGCCAAATTTAAGGAACACACTGACTTTGAATTTAATTAGTGGAGTAGATGTGCATATTAATGTAACTGTATAATGTCAAGAAGGCAGTGTATAATCATTGCAATGTTTTTCTTCTTTTTTTAAATTTTGATCTCTTTCTCTTAAAAACCCTGCCCATGGGAAAACAGGTATGTCTCCGGTACCTGCACAAGAAACACAAAGAACATTTCTTTGGCCTTAACCAGCAAGTTCTTCTTCTTCTGAAACCTCTGATGTCTCTTTAGCACCTAATGTGCAAACATAGCTATAATCACTTCGCACAATTTCTTCTTCTTATCTCACTTGTCTCTTGTGCTACTCTTAGATTGTTTTCATTTTAAACTTGAGGCAGCATTCATGATTTCCAATTCAGCAGTTTGCAGAGAAAAGGTGTGTAGTTAGAGCTGAAGTGAAGCTTTCTAGATTACTGCAAGGATTTACCTATACTCATGACTGTCCTGGAATCTTGCAGTGCTGGCAACTTGCTGTGGTGCTGTCTCTGTTAACAGCTTCTGAGCAAGATGGTTGGGTTCACACTCAGGTTGCTCCTCTGGCTCTTGGTCACATCTCCATTCTTCATCTTCATTTAAAGTTGGTAAATAACCTGGCAGTCCCTTTCCATTCCCAGAACCAGAGTTTTGATCGCTGTACAGCTTAGGGCTCTCTCCCCCTGTTTGTGTATATTCCAAATAAATGTCGGATTTAAGGAATAAAGGGTAGGTATTTTCCTCCATCACAGTCTGTATCTCAGTCTGAGCCTGGTCAAACATTGCAGGATCAATGTGTAACTTAATCACACAGTCTTTGATGAAGGACTTGGTAGCTGGTTTGATCTGTCTGGACACAATTCCACTGTTGTCCAAGATGTATTTCTTATAGATAGCTTTTGCCAATTTTACCTTCTTCTCCTCATTACCCTCATTAGCTTCAAGTTTGCGGAAGCCACTGCATGCAAACCAGAAGTCCAATATATCTGCACAGTCCTCCTGCTTGAGGAACCTCCTAAAAAGGTGGATGCCATCCTGGTCATCCAGGAGGGAGTGAAGAGATTCTGCCCACTTTACATAGGGCGGAGTGGGGGACGCACTGCCCTCCGGCTCATAACCCAGGTCCAAGTCAGATCGCCTGGGTGTAGCCACAGATGCTTCACATTTGAGATTCTCATTCTTTGAGGAGAAGCCGAGGTTGCCATACTGACATCCTTCGCTGCACACCAGTTCACCTTCTTCCCCTGGGACTGGAGGTCTGGGGGCATCCTCAGTAAAGGTGCCTCCGAGGTCTGCTAAGTAGCCCCTTTCGTCGCTTATGCTCATAGTCCCAGCATCCATAAAACAAGTTCCTGTTGAGCCCACACGGCACAATTAGATCCAGACCTCTACTTACGCCACTGCAAAAAAACTCCTGCAAGGAAGAAGAATATATAATGAGACAGTTTCAACTAACAATCACACATCAAAGTGCAGAAAAGAAGATGAAGAACAAGAATAAATGGCCGAAGGCCACACTAGATAACTTTACTGATCACACTACACAGGCTGAAGGTGCTTTCAGTTTTCTATGACACAAACCACAAACTTGACCTTGATGGAGCATTCAGGTGCTCTTTGTAATAAACCACCATGAAGCTTCACTAGAACAGCTTGCAAACTGGTAAATAGTAGTGGTAAATTCAGGGAAACACCATGATAGCAGAGTTTATGATATTTTACAACTGGCCAACAGTACACCAGGCTAACAGTATCCACATGGTAGTAAATACCAACATGTCCAGGCTGATAACAGTGTGAGTGTAACCGGTCGCCTTTGGGTCTCTAATCTGTCCTCTTAATCCTCGCCTGTCCCTCTGGTGACTGGCCGTGCTGCGTTGTGTTTTGTTATGGGACACATGGACCGACACACTTGCTGTTCACGGGCCCTTTATTGCTGGTCACTGGTCACAGAAGAACAATGCATATAGCAGTTAGCCTCCAGTGAGTGCTTAGCTCGCTCCTAAACAAAAACACACAACAAGTTTACCCATGCGACCTAGGGTGAGTGATAAAAGTAAAATAGTCGCAAATTGATGGAGCGCTCACCTCTTTATACTTGACTCCGTGCGGGAAAGAGAGCGGGAGAGGTGCGCGACCCCTATTTATACCCGACTACCAACGAAGAAAAGCATGACTCAGTTGCGAGCCCTAGTGGAGTGGAGGCTTCCCTGACCAGGCATGTCAATTAACTTACACATGAACCAAAACATTTTACACCCTGATAACATTTTACATATAACATCCCAGTTACATTTTGTGCAATTATTATACCCCGGTTACATGAGCATAATGTCTGGTTTACAATACTATCCATCCATTATCTATACAGCTTATTCTAATGAGGGTCATGGGGGCACTGGAGCCAGTCAGCTGGCATTGAGCAAGAGGTGGGACACACCCTGAACAGGTCACCAGTTTATCACAGCGCTGACAGTCAGAGACAGACAACCATACACACTCGCACTCACTCCTACGGCAAATTTAGAGTTGCCAGTCAACCTAAGCTGCATGTCTTTGGACTGTGGGAGGAAGCCAGAGTACCCAAAGAGAACCCACACAGGCACAGGAAGAACATGCAAACTCCGCACAGAAAGGTACAGGGTCAGCCGGAGCCTGAACCCGGAACCTTCTTGCTGTGAGGCGACAGCGCTAATCACTACACCACCATTCTGCCCCAATACTGTACAATTCATGCATCATATCAATGACATCAGCTTTACTGGCCAGGTGTGTTGAACACATGAGGAATTTGACTCCTCTACAATAGCTCTCAATATACATTTACAATGCTGTTCCCTAAAGCAATGAGTGAACAAAATAAGACCGAAAGAACAAGAAAAGAAAAAGAATGTGCTTTAGAAAAAATTGAAAAATAAAGTATTTAAATATATGTGGTAGCTCAAAGCTGTTACAATTCTTGTCCTAGAACTGGCATTATGGCACGTATTTGGTGCTGATATTTTTCATCCAAGAAAGTAAACAATTAGATTGAGAACAGGTGTTCAGTGTAGCCAGATAATGCCAATTTGCTTTTCGGAAATGTGAGTACCCGCTAGCAGAGCAATGGCAGGCAGCTACGTCTTGGTCAGAGCAGAGTTGGATCAACCAATCGCCGTGCAGGATGCGAGATTTGGGCTCAACCATCAGCAACCTACGTTTAGCCATAAACCCTTTTACTGTGTAGGTATGCGTCAATGCCTATACCCAGTTGCAGACAAGTCTAATGGTATGTTATGTAAAAATGGCTTTTGCACACACCTTGACATTGTTGTGTATGTGGTGCGCTGTGCAGGTTTAGCGCAGACATCCAGGGTGCGTAACACGGAGCGGGGGTGTGCTAAGAGTTCAAATTTGTTGAACCTTGACCCCAGTTGCGCTGACCTCTGTGCATGAAGCCAATCACTTTTCCACCCTAGTTTTGCCTATACTCATATAACCCCAGGTTACAGTATTTAACAAACATTCTGAATTTCCCCAAGCTGTACAATAATAAGATCCTGTTGAGAACAGGTAATGACAGACAATCTATTTAGCCTGAGAAATATCAGCACACGCGTGCCGCTATCAAGAAAACAGTTTGTTCCTCTAAAATGTAAAATTGGTGATCTGCTGCTAGCAACATTAGCTTTGTAGCTGTGCCATTTTGTACAGAACCCCCTGAAATCTCAACATGAGTTTTGCGAATGCACAGCACAAGAACCTTGTTTTTCCTTTGTAATGTGAACATACCTTATATTGCCTGCCAGCTGTTGAAAACATGTCACTAGATTCTGCAAAGAGGGCTATTTCTTGACAGCTGTGGGCAGTACAAGCTCTGGCCAATCAAACATGGCATATATGAGATTAATTCACAACAAACACTGCTGCTTCCAGCAACATTACATTTTGTACACAATCAGTTTCTTATTTATAGTTGTGTAAACATTGTCTGGGGGTTTAAATGAATCTTGAAAAAAAAAACTAGATTTATAATTTCAAAAAGGCTGGGAGCTGGGTCTGCTCTGATTTCACACACACACACACAAATATTTTTAATGGTTGCCATCACGTTCCCTTTAGGGCACACCCACTCACTGTCTTGTCCAATATTGTTAAAAATCACTTTCCTGATTGAACAAGGACAGTAAAGACAAAACCAGCAACAACAAATTTTCTCTCCAATCCTGAAGTGTGAGCAGCACGTGCACCGTGCACAAGGCCAGGTGTACTAAACTGCAAATGATAACCATAAAATTTGGCCCATTTTTCTATAAGTACATTTCATACATAGTTTATCAGTGCTGCAGTTGAAATGCTAAGGAATTCATCAAATGGACAAACTAGCTCCTTGCTACCTGTAGGCTGTGTAATGATGCACCAGAGACGCTCTGTTAGCGCATTAAAAGGCTATTTAAATTAGCGGTTCTGTGTGCACAGGTGTCTGAATGGACGGGATTATTCTTGGAAGATTGAGGCGTGTTTTCAGCCGGTCAGAGTTCAGGAAATGTACCTTTCTAACTAACGCTGAACCAGTTTATTCTTTTGAAGTGAGCCTCTCATCATATTCATGTCTTGGCCTCTTCAGTGTGAGCAGATCAGCAGCAACGAGTGGGGGAGGGGAGACAGAAACAAACTCCCTACACACACGCACGCTCGCGCGCGTGCTCACACACACAGCAAGGCCTTTCAGCAGCCTACCGACAAGTGCACAACTTTGTCACACTATTCGCCTATTAATATCTGTGCCGTATCTGCTAACAGTTGCTGAACCAAAGGAATAACATGACGACCACTGACATTTCCCCTACCGTCAGAGGACACGGAGGGAATCCCACACCAATTTCCGAACAGACTTAGACCCCTCAAAGCGATGGCACACATCCCCCGACTACTGCAATCCCAATCTCTGAGCTGGGAGAGGAAAAAAGTGACATGTACTTAACCGATGAAAATCTTCCTGCTGCTTTCGAGTACATTGGGTATCTGAACCGACACAAGTCAAGGCGAGCGCTGAAACAGTTGCGAACTGCAGAGACTTTAAAAATAACAAAGAAGACAGACCGCTGTCCGCCTCTCCACGGCTCTGTTCCACTGTCTGTGCGGAGCTGAGGCTGCACGGCGGATGATGCACAGCGCCTCGCCTGTTCACCACGCAAACTGCCAGTGTTTAGCACATTAGATTTTTTTGTCTTCTTCTTTCTCACGCTCTCTCAAATACATGTTTTGAAAGAGAGAAGATGTCCCCTTACATTTTTTTTATTACAATCCAGACAAATGGACTACGGTAAGCATTCAAAGGTATCCGAGACCTCATAACTAATAATACTCATAATAATAATTACAAATAAAAAAATACAGGCTATGAGCTGCAGCTATGGACTGACCTGAATATCCTCTAATGGGAGAATAACTGAACCATATTCAACATAATAACCTCAGAATTACACATGTAGCCTAAATAAATATACACATAAAGGTGCATATTATATTCTGTATATAAATGATGAAGGCGTTTGTACTAATGCAAATTAGATAGATCATGTCAGATAGCCCAGATCAACATATTTTCCAGCTAGTCACCACTGCATTTCCATAAACCTAGTGGACTTGAAAGACAGGTGCGCTGATTTTTAATATCTGGTATGGCTCAAATCTCCAAAATGGTGGATCCTGGATTATGATTTCCCATAATGCAACTCAATAGCGTCATTCTGCATGGTCAATGCTTAGGTCTTTACAAAGTCATGGGTTTGTCTGCAGTGCAGGCTTTCCATTATAAACATTTATACAGTTTAATAATCTTTTCAATTATTTTTCATTCTGTGTAGTTTTACTTTTGATAGCCTGCTTTCAGTACATTTTGCTGCCATTACATATGAACTTAAGTAAGATTTTGAATGCAGAACTTTTACTTGTAATGAAATATACTTCATTGTGGTATTGTTACCTTTACCCAAGTAAATCATCTCAGTATTTGTTTAGCCACTTTTTTTTATACACCACGATTTGAGAATCTGAGGTACAAAACTCAGACAAAACTAATGTTAGAGGCCATTAGGTGCATAGTATTTGCAGTTTGGCTCTTGTTTGTGTTTGGACAACAATGTACTCGGGAGGCAGAAAGTCAGCAGGTTTTCAGTCCAACCAAAGGCCACACTAGATAACTTCACTGATCACACTACACAGGCTGAAGGTGCTTTCAGTTTTCAATGACACAAACTTGACCTTGATGGAGCATTCAGGTGCTCTTTGTAATAAACCACCATGAAGCTTCACTAGAACAGCTTGCAAACTGGTAAATAGTAGTGGTAAATTCAGGGAAACACCATGATAGCAGAGTTTATGATATTTTACAACTGGCCAACAGTACACCAGGCTAACAGTATCCACATGGTAGTAAATACCAACATGTCCAGGCTGATAACAGTGTGAGCATAATGTCTGGTTTACAATACTGTCCATCCATTATCTATACAGCTTATTCTAATGAGGGTCATGGGGGCACTGGAGCCAGTCAGCTGGCATTGAGCAAGAGGTGGGACACACCCTGAACAGGTTACCAGTTTATCACAGCGCTGACACTCAGAGACAGACAACCATACACACTCGCACTCACTCCTACGGCAAATTTAGAGTTGCCAGTCAACCTAAGCTGCATGTCTTTGGACTGTGGGAGGAAGCCAGAGTACCCAAAGAGAACCCACACAGGCACAGGAAGAACATGCAAACTCCGCACAGAAAGGTACAGGGTCAGCCGGAGCCTGAACCCGGAACCTTCTTGCTGTGAGGCGACAGCGCTAATCACTACACCACCATTCTGCCCCAATACTGTACAATTCATGCATCATATCAATGACATCAGCTTTACTGGCCAGGTGTGTTGAACACATGAGGAATTTGACTCCTCTACAATAGCTCTCAATATACATTTACAATGCTGTTCCCTAAAGCAATGAGTGAACAAAATAAGACTGAAAGAACAAGAAAAGAAAAAGAATGTGCTTTAAAAAAAAAATTGAAAAATAAAAATAAAGTATTTAAATATATGTGTATATACACAGTTTAGATTGAGTTTTCAGACATGATCACTCAAACAAAAACACTTGTCGTATATCTTCATTACAAACAACAAAAAGGACAGGCCAAATGCAGCAATAAAAGCAGATGTCAGTTTCTATGCTTCCATACCAGGTGATCGCTCAGCAATCACTCAGTTTTACTGAACGTAAGATGATAGAGATCTGACATGGAACACCATTATACCAAACCATTTAGCAGCACCAGAATGAGCAGAAATATACACTTCACACTCTGTCTCATTATATCACCTGAGTTACCCACTCAAACTTAGAAACCTTTTAAAGTATGAACAGTACACTTTGCTTACAATATTCATGCCAGTAACACAAAATATGTAAAAAGACCTAACACACTTTTCCCTCCTTGGGACAAAATGATTTTGGGCAGCAACAATTTAAGCATTCTAAATCTCACTTACTTTATTGTTTAAGTTTTTTTCTCTACAGCATTAATTTTAATTTTCTCTGAACATCAGTCTTTCTACCGAGTACTTTTTTAAAACTTTCCATTTCCACAGCATTTCCCTGTTTTAGTGCTGACAGTATTTGCTCCCAACGTCAAAGACAGCTGTCACATCACCATCCATGACTTTCAGTCATTACACTTGTTGATTTCTGGACAGTGTTACATTATAATCATGCACTATGTAAATAAACATGAAGAAGGTTTGACGATTGAAAACAGATTTTGGACTGAAGCTGTGACCATTCCTCTCTGGCAATTTACAGTCTGCAGATCAATTCAGTCTGTTTTATAGACACATAACCACTTTAATTGTATTCACAGCACATTCATGTATTTTAATGTAACTTACAAGGCATAAAGTTGTTTCATATGAGGGTGGGTGAACCTGTGCAAGAGTAAGTTACCTAATTTTTCAAGGCAAAATACACATCTAGTAACATTTATTTAAAATGTCGTGCACAAATTGAACTGCCAATTCCAAAAACTTGTCAGATATTTGATAGTCAGAAGTTAAAGTGCATTATTTAAGAGTTAGGAGATTCTTTTCACTGAACATTAATTTAGAGTAGACACTTGGTGTCACTGTGTTGTCATCACCAACAGACCAGTTACACTGCTGCAACTGTCTTTCATTTATAAAGGAGTTAAAGTTGAACCAAATATATTTGGTTTACAAATTTTCTTTCTGGCTGTGAGTCCATAGTCTTTTTTAGACATGCACTGGGACCCTGAAATTTTCTAGAGATTATCCGGGGGAGCTGCACGTGAGAACGCAAATGTCCGAGTCAGTTGACCTGGACCTTAAGCGGACTTTACCCTGCCAGCTCCCTAATACAAAGTCCGGGTGAGCTGGAGTGAGCCCATGTGAGAATGCAGCAGCGTATAGTCCTGAGTATTCATAGGGAGCTAGTGGGCATATTGATGATGTTCTGTCATGTGACTAGCATGAAACCAGAACAATACGACCATCCAGTGGTGAAGGAAGATGATCATTTACAATAAAGACACCAACAAAAATATCTAACTGGAGACACAATGTGATCAGGACCAGATTTGTCAGAGAAGGCAAGAGACTTGATTGTTTAAGACCAAATTACAAACTGGCTATGTGGCTGCATCACGTCCTGCCTCCTGCGCACATAAACCAAACAGAGCATTTCAGTAAGTGTTGTGTGCTACATGTGTGAAAGGGCGACTCTCAACACAGTCCGGACCTGATTCAGTGGACACAGTCCAGAGTCCGTGGGTGAAAATGGCTTATGCATGTCTGTGTGTGTAAACAGTTCAAATAAAGTTGATGGAAAGAATGCTGATTTACATGCAGATCAACTCGTTTTACCTTGAGTCTGATCGGCTTCCTCAAGCAGCCTCCAGTAACACGTCCATTTACTGAAGTTTCCATAGTGCAGTTATTGCACATGTTGGGCTGCAGTAATGGTGACATCCCTCTCATCCTCGTAAAATTGAAAGGCCTGGCCAAAGCATAATATCGACATAATGGTTTGTCTTTGCCATCCATTTGTTCCTGAAAAGGAAGAAATATTTCTATAGATTAATATATTAATTAGCTTTATGTATGGCAGAGGAAATGTTACTCAAACTAATGTATGATCTTATTTATTGCTGTTTTAAAAATGCCAGATGTTTGTATTAATTGTATATTCCATATAATAATAGCAAATTTAACATAATAAAGTACATTTTAAAACATTTCCTTTATAATCTATTTCATTATGATACCAATCACACAGATCAAGCTCCCAAATCTTTTATGCTATGAAGTGATAAAGCAGCATGGTGCCCTCTACTGAAACAACGTCTACCCAACGGCGACGTCCTGTAAACAACAATTTAGTGGACTGAAAATATTTCCCTTTCCCTATATCAACCTTACTAATTGCACCTGACACTGAAACTGTTACAAACACAAACATCCAGACAGAATCAAACCTGGAACAGCATCCAGCTTGACCGACATGCATGAGTTTCCATTTTACAACTACAAAAGACATGGAGACAAATGTACTATATATTGGCTCACCTTCACACATTCAATATCACTTCATTTGCATTAATAAAACATAAGAAAAATGTTTTTTTTGTTTTGTTTACATATTTTTAGGCTTTTTCCGTGGTATCCAAATATCAAATGATAATGCATTTTGACTTCGATTGGCATCCAATAATACATTCACAAACCATTTTTACAGTAAACTGAAGTAATAAAAGGTATTACTATCACAATGTTCCCTTCCTCATCATCTACAAACAAGAAGCCCTTAAGCAGCTGGCCCAGTGAAGCTGCTCAGCAGACAGAGGAACAACAGGAGACATCTCTGTTCAGCTCTGAGGTGAAAGTGAATGAATCATACCTGGCTGTTTATGAAAGCAGTGAAGCTTATGCAAAAGCTCTGTGCCATAATAGCTAAAGAAATATTGTAAAATTGTAAAAAGCCTTCAGAGAGAGATTTGTTGTTAATGCCTAAATGTGTTCATTCATCATTTATACTAATTTCTAATTACAGCAAAATGCTAATTCACCGTTGTGTAGCTTGTCAAAAGAGTTTAGAACCATGGCTCCTAAAGAACAATAAGCCCAGAATGTGAGGTCTGAAGCTACCTTTTAAAAATGATTCTCAAGTTTTAAAATAGGTTTTAATTCTTGAACATCCTGCTGCAGTTATGTGTTACCAGTGGACAACTTCATGTTTCCACATTCAGTCCTTTAAGTTGTCTTTTGTTCCACCTGTCAGTGTGGATTTAGATTCCCTTGTAGGCCTCAGCTGAAATAGGCTTATCTCTAGTGAAGACTCCCTGTTGAACAAAAGCCCATGAAGATGTTCAAATGAAGGCTCCCTTGAGCATGCACAATAGGGACTTCTATTTTATAAAACCGGCTGTCTTCAAAGAATTCACTAAAAGTTCAGAACAAAAGAAACAAATTTTAAAAGTCCTCAAACTAAAACTGGACAACTACACGAGGCTTATAGATTAAACCGAGACACTCAAAACCATTGATTTGTTTTATAAAAGATATTTAGATGAGAGGGGTTTAATAAAACTGTATCATGGATATTAAAGCTATTCAGCATTTGTGTTATGTTCTGTAAATGATCCAAAGAGTAATATCAAAACACTGTAGAGAATGTATTCTGAAGTCCTGCTGATGTCCTTTGTCCGGGTTGAATATATCATGACTAACAAGCTTTGGACTGGATTAGGCACAGAGGATTGAGCAATTTAGAGACTAGATTTATTTTGTTGGATATTTTAGCTCACAGAGAATCATATTCCCACAAGAAGGGAAAAATCTTATTAAAAAACCCTTATTTCCTATGGTGACATAATTCCAAAGACATACATTTGTAACCAAACAGCAAAGTCCATCATCAGATGTCAAACATGCGCCAGCTTGAAGAAATTCAAATGAATTTAGTGTCCAGTCTATCGAGGTCTCCGATAGTCTGGTCATGGGATGCACATTTACTGGTCAAATCAAATGATGTGCTTTGCGTTTGGTGAGAGGGAGGACACAACAAAACCAGTATGGCACTGATATGAAAAATGATAACAGACATAATAGAATGATAAACAATACAATGGAAAGTTCCTGGGAATCGTAGTTTTCATTTTCAGAGATTTAAAAGCAGACATTATATCTGCTGATTTACCTGACTGTGTGCTTCTTGGTTTGGTTGTGTTGAATTGCAGACTACTCCCACCATTTTTCTATAGATCGAGTGGAGTCCTTCGTAGTCTGCAGTAAAGACCACCGCCATCTTTAATCACAACGCAGTCCATCTGTCGATGGTTCTTCCCCTTCTACCCTTTCTTTCTCTGTTCCAGTCTCTGTTCCAGCCCTCCGTGTTTGTTGTGGGGGGTTCTTATTTCCCATCCAACATCAAACCACCATATCGACAGGCTCATGGGCCGCCCAGTAGGGGGGAAGCCTGAACATGCTGCCTTGGCTGTTGTCCCTTTCCAAGCCGCAGATTAACTGACCACGTTTATTTTTCTCAGAATGATACAGATAGCCTGAAAAAAAAAATATTTCAGCTCTCAGGCCTTTGATTTCAACAAGCCTGGCCTTAAAGCTCCTTCATGATTGTGCCTTAACATAGCTTTTCCTCAGATTTTCTGACTGATGTGATTTGAAACGCTTTTTGATTGAGGCCACATATGTGTAACTACTTGCAAATTCATAAATTCATTTACAATAGATTCTGCTCATTTAAAACTGAAAAGCTGTTTGGACATTTTTCCATATCCAGCTGTTCCATCATGTGAAATGTAAAAAAAAGAAGAAAAAACATCCTCCTGTTAAGCAAGACAGCTGGAATTCTTTGATCTCACCAATTGAAATTACATTTGAGCAGCTTCGGATACATTTATAAGTACAAGCAGAGTGTCTGTCCGCTTTCATCCAACTAATGCATTTCATTTCTCCTCCTGGTCCCTTTTTGCCTTTAAAGCTTGAATGCAAAGGCGTAGCTTGTTTACTGTTACTGTTTTGTTCCGCCAAACTCTTTCAAAATGGTAGATGTTCTTACCTTCCTCTCCTGCTGCGTGGCTCGTCGGATCTTGTTTCTCTGGTCCACCATGACTGGGTGCAGTCCCAAGGCTACCACCCTGGAATACTTTCTCATGTTCACAAACCTGTTTTCTGATTCTTACTATTGTGTTGATGAAAGATGAGCATCTTTACTTTACATTGCAGCTTCAGCCGTGCGACCCTATTGGAGGAAACAATGACCAGATGATTGCCTGCACAATTGTATTGTAGCTATGGTAACGGACCCAACAGGCATGAGTGATGTGCCTCTAATTGCTCTGTACATTCAGTATTAAGCAACAGAAACAAAAACATAAATTAAGCAGTGCCAAATCAGACATGTTATGCATTTCAGCTGCGAAAGCTTTTCAACTGTCTCAAAGTTATTTTATTAAAACTTACATCCATCTACTGTATGAAGTTGCGAGAACAGCGCAGTGAATGAGGAGATGAGTGCAAAGAAAGGAGGAGAAAGATGGATGAAAAGAAATTTTAAAGAAAGGGGGAGAGATGATATTGCCTTTGTTATGTTGCTTTATCAGCTGCTCACCTTTCAAGTGGATTTCACACTTGCATGTCTTGTTGTGGCCAGGGTCAGGTCTGGCATATCCTTCTCACAATGACCAATTTTCTTCTCACACTGCACCAGCAAAGAGCCGCTGTGTTGACTGCCACTCACATTGGCCTGAATCGTGATGCATTTATATTTATTTTATTTTCAGATTTTAACTTGTCAGTGGCCTGTACAAACATGCAGTTGAGTTAATATCAAAAATTATGTTCTGAAAAAATAAAACAACTTTCAAAAGACAGACAAGAGTGAGATCATAAGACTGAAGACAAACAGCAACATGCCAAAGTTCATATGACTGGAGTGATCTGAAGAAAAAAAAACTAATGATGAATGATATGAAATTGAGAGAGAGCAGGAACATTTTGTATTTTGCACAGTATCATGGCAAATATTTATAATTACTTTGAGCAGATTATTTTAAGTCATAAAAACCTCAATTATACCACAACAAATGAATTCACCATAAGCTGAAATCATGCATAAGCTTTACCCTACAGCTGATCATCCAATAAATATTTTTAAGTGTATATTCAAATCACCTGGTTGACAACTGCTTCAGTAAGACGCTCCATCACAGTAGACATTGTATCTACTTTTATTTTTGACAAAGTTGTGTGCTATTGCAGTGCAGACTGTTAAAATTGATCTGAACATGTGCTTTACCATACAATAACCTGATATTATTCTGCTGCATCAGTCTTCAGTATTAGGAATCTAAGTAAAGATTCCTGCTCTGCCTCAGTATTAAAAATGGCACAATCAGCCAGTGGCACTGATTCAGAGACTCATCCATCCATGTAAAAAGACCCTTTATTAAGCAGCACTGACTATTCTAAGATGAAATAATACACACTCAGTAACTAGTAACTAACAAAACAATGCCAAGATGCTTGCAGTAATACACTATAAAGCAACCATAAGATATCTGCTTGATTAGTGCTTTGGTATTTTGCATAGGCTAAAAGCAATCATTGTGTTGGTCAGTCATCAGAATTCAGAAGTACACACTTGTGTCACACACTCATGTACACAACAAACGCAAAAGCTCTGTAGAGAAAAAAAGTGTCTGTTCGACAAGAACAAATACATAGATATTCTCACAAATTCAGGGCACAGGACTAGTACTGAACAAGCATCACAGAAAAATAAGATGATTTCTCAAAGCAATAGGACAATAAATAATTTAATAGATTTCAACAGTAATACTTCTTATTCTCTCAGGGAGTGTGCTGCTTGGGGTTCCCCACATGAACAAAACTGCCCCAGATCTTTGTGATTTCTGACTGGAACATAATGTATCATCTATCTATCTATCTATCTACATACATACATACATACATACATACATACATACATAAAAACAGAGCTGCTAAAAGGTCTCAATTCCATAAAAGAATATAAGATAAACTATAAGCACCTGCAGAAATGTAAAATCTGTTACATTTACTTAAGCAAGCTTATCTGGTTATCATTAATGCCGTGTTGCTTTCTGTTACATTTCGTTCAATAAAGCTTCACCCAAAGGGCATGGAGAACCAAACAGAAGAAAAATCCTGGAAAAATTCCCTGGAAGCAATACAAATCATCATCCTCATGTCAGCGAAGAATAATACATACACAATTTTTGCTCTTGTTCTCTACTAAAGATTACCTATCATTTTTGGTTAGAGCTAGGTTTTATCTTCTCAAGTAAGACTGGACTAAGGTGGTCTAAATTCAATCTAGCTATGTGTGTTATATAGAGAAGCTCCTCTTTTGGCTTGTGTACTGACAGTGTGCATATAAAAGCAGGTCAAGGTGAATACTCCACATCTGTGATTTTCACTGCTAACTCATTCCCAATGGAAATGAGTCTTATTCATTTTTCATACAGCCTCTAGGATATCGGATCCATAAAAAGGCAAAAAAAAAAAAAAAAGCCCCAGGCGAGCATTCATCTTTGATGCTTTGAAAAGAAAGAGTGAAAAGCTGCAGTCTGGCTTCATGCATATTGTATCACTGAGTAAAGAATTACAAGCAGCCTACTGGTTCTCTGAGTTATTCGCTATGCAAGCTCAATCTCAGTCTGTTCAATACTGATTCACCACAAAATGATGATGGTACTACGCAGATTACCATTAGGTCTAAATGTATTTTGGTTAGTAATGGATTCCATGGTTCTAGTGACATCCACACCCACCGTTAGGCCAGAATTTCCCCTCAGCCACACAACTGCCATCAGACTCCTAAACAGCTGACTCAGGATCTACCTCATGTAATTCCAACTGTACTGTTTACATGCAGTTTGCACATGCATAATTGCACACTCACTGCTGAATATTTGCACTTCACGGCTCCCACGTAGCATATATTTTCTCTGCATTATATTGTGTTCTTGTTGTTGCTTTAAAGTGCCTTAGATTTGTTTTACTACCTACTGTATTTAGATGTTATTGCTCATCTACTTTATATTTCATTTGTATTATGTGGCATTCATGTGGACGGCAAAGTAAGAATTTCATTGTACAGGGAACCATGTTTCCTACCTGTGCATATGACAAATAAACACTTTGACCTTTGGGAAGGTGTTTTGTGTTACATTACATTACTGAGGCATTTCTGCAGAGGCTAATAACGTTTTTAAGATTTTTTCCAGCATTATTGGCCTTAGTGTAATCGTATTGTAATGTATTTGGCAAAATGATGTGATTTCATGCTCCCAAGAAAATGAACTTGTTCTATCATGGGCACTTGACCATAATCTCCATTAGCAAACCTTTAGCTTTGTAGCCTGTCTGTAATGTGGTTTGTTGAGCATATCGGTATCAATGAGACCAGTGTGTGTAATGTGCAACTAATGTGTCTTATCATGCACATTTGGTAGTATATAATAAGAAGACTTGCAGTAATGTGTCACCAGGAGGACTGCTGTATTAAACTGCATTTGTTTTAGCTATCCGGGTGTTACCCAAGACAGCATCTTATAAAGCGTGTGTGTTGTGCTGTCAGTCCCGTCCTGTACTTTTGTATTGTGGGTTTAGCCTAAAAATTACAGCCTGAGGGTAACGTCAGCTTTAGTTTTGTAAATACTCACCTGTTTTAATCACTTGAACTTGGACAATTTACAAAAAACCTGGCTGCAGTAGCTTCAACATTTCTGCAACAGACTAGACAGTTCCTACATGGTATTTAACAGCTTCCCCTTGTGGCCGAATTGCAACAGTACATTTATACAGATTGTTCTACTCTTAGGCCCATAGGGTTCGTGTGTATTTGGATGGAGGAAATCGGCAATATACAACTTAAAGAACTATTAGAGTAAATACCGCATCATCATAGTTACAGTATATATAAAATATTGACAGCAGACACCTTTACTAACAGCGCAAGATAAAACACTGACAAGAAAAACATAACCTTTCCCACGCAAGTGCAGTATCTAAGTGGTAAGGTGTCGGTCTTGTAAACCGAAGATCGTGGGTTCGAACCCCGATTGTTCCTTTTCCATCGTCGGCTTGTTGGTTGAACATAGTGCTTATGTTTTACAAGAGCAGCTGACAGCAAGGAAACCCATTTGCGATCATATAGTTTTGTGATAATCATGGATACTTCACTGACATAGATCTAGCAGACTAGTGTTTCCTGGGTAACACTCCATGTTGCAGCAGCAATGATTTATAGCTACTTCATGCTGCAGCAAATCATCATGTTCCATCTGCTGAACTGACCCTTTGTAAACTGATGTGTGATGATGGGAAGGAGACAACTGGAAGCTCTTGCAGTGGTTTGCAAAAATCTTACTCAACAACATCCATAACATATCACTGGTGGATAATATCAACCCTCCAGCAACAATCACTGTGAGGTGAAATTATTTAGTATTTAGTGCATACTATATCTTGGTCCTTGAAAATAAGATCTTGATGGCAAAATTGCTGGCTTCAAAGTTTATGCATCATGATGGTCCATAATGATTCTGTCCTTTATGATGCTAGTAACTGTGTAAATAAACCAGATAAATGGGGAAAAAAAGTTTGATGTAGCTACAAGAAAAGGTCACTTTAGGCTACTTCAAATGGTAATTTCAGATTGTTGTAAAGGCAGGTGTTGTAAGGAGTGTTATTTATTTAAAATAAACAAAATGCACTAACATTCTACAAGATTATATTCACTTGACTGCCAGAAAACAACTCATAGGTATCATGCGGTCAAGACCACTGTGACTGGTAACTATTAGTATGCTCATATTTTTGTGCCAGCAGTTTGTTTCCATAGTAACCTATGTGAATTTTTGTGTGAATTGTGGCAATAACAATCATAATACATAATAGAAAACACTGGTCCCAATGTCCTGAAAAGTAAAAAAAAAATACAAGCTGGTCCCAATGTCCTGAAAAG
Organism: Monopterus albus; assembly: GCF_001952655.1. Lineage (NCBI taxonomy): Eukaryota > Metazoa > Chordata > Actinopteri > Synbranchiformes > Synbranchidae > Monopterus > Monopterus albus. Next base: position 3,227,264 of record NW_018127985.1, on the reverse strand, counting down.
TAAAAAGAAAATACAAGGACTTGTTTTTTGTTTTTTCCTTCACAAGAGAATTTGCTGCCCCTGGGCTTTTGATGGATAACTTGACATGCAGTGTTTTCAAATCTGGAGCCAGTTTAATTTAGAAGTGTGTCATCTCCAAAGGACAAAAAGATGTGCATTATAAATATCTATACCTACATAATAAGAGCTGTCTTTCCAATTATGAAACAACCTACTGCAGAAGGTCTGCCAATTTAGTCACCAGTTAACCTTAACTACATCTTTGGACTGTGGGAGGAAGCTGGAGTAACCGGAGAAAACCCACGGAGGCACAAGGAGAACATGCAAACTCCACACAGAAAGGCACCATCTTGAACCCAGAACCTTCTTGTTGTGAGGAGACAGTGCTAATCAGTCTCACCACACCACCAATTGAACAGTTTTCAAAGTAAAAAAAAACATAGAGGAGACTGAGTAAAATAGGAGGAGATAGACCAAAAAGTCTGTAACATGCACTATACGGACAGCAGGTCCAGGTCTGCTGTGGGCTGCACACATATTGAGTTCCTTGTTTGTGTGGGCAGCAGTATTCTAAACTGAAAGGAGATATTTACAGTTAATCAAGGGGATTCTAACCCTTCCAGATCATGCATTCTACTGTTGTTGATGTTACCTATAAATAACATATAATTAAATAAAGAAAACTGCCAGTGTGGCAGTAGATATAGCAAATAGATTCTATACTTATTGTAATGGTTATCTGTAGTTCGTATTTAAATGTCTTTCGTTTTTACATTTCTTATAATAACTACACAATGAACGGACATGAAGGCCCTTTCACACCAGACGCGAATTTAACGCGCGATTTATTCGCGCGTCAATAATATTCGCTTAAATAATATTTTCCGAACCAATAACTTGTCAATGATACATTGCACACCGCCGACGTAATTTCGCGACGCGAAAAGCGACACATTTTTTTCGCCTCCGGGTCGATTTTTCCAACTCGTCGCGACGACGGCAGCACTTCTGACCAATCACAATGCAGCTTGACACGTCAAATTCAACATGGCGGACCGCTTAATCCAATTTGTTTCAGCGAATTCAGTTATCTATGATAAAAAGGACAAAAATTACAAAGATAATGAATACAAAGATAACGTATGGAGACGGATAGCAGAGGATCTTCACTTGATTGTGAACTAAACTGATTTCATTACAAATAAACAATTTTTTTTAACCTCAGACACACGGCCAGGCGCTGTTCTGGGTCGATCGGATCCCTGTAATTATTTTTCTGTTTCATCGTGTGGGGGGTCAACAGCACCAACAACGCTTCAAACTGTCTCACAGACATGAGACTGAATATTTACACACTTAGCTGTTGCGACAAATCACAGTAAAACACCATGATGCTCTGCCGTCGTTTATTCACAGAATAAAACAAAGAAGAAATCAACTTTCTGTGTCTCATACAATGGCGCCAAAAGACCATCACAAATTAACCCTTATGTTACCTTCCCTCGTCGTGGCCTCCAGACCGTAGTCGGGCGACCGTGGGTTGATTCTCCGGCCGGTAACCAGCCTTTATTCCGGGC
>NW_018127985.1:3214593-3220205 GCF_001952655.1 Monopterus albus | reverse complement strand
TTCAGAAGTGTGAAATGCAGGACCACTAGACTGAAAAACTCTTTCTTTCCCTCTGCCATCAGACTCCTAAACAACTGAGGAGTTTATGTACTGTTTACATTCTGTTTGCACATGCATAATTGCACAATGACTGTTGACTGGTGCACATGCTGCTCCCATGCAGCATACATTTTCTATTATATTCTTTTATTGTATTGCTGCATTTGTTGCTGCCTAAGGTGTCCTAGATTTTGTGTTACTTGCATAATTGCACAACGACTCTGCTGCACATGCTGCTCACATGCAGCATACATTCTGTTATATTCTTGTATATATTTTTTTTTACAATATTGCTGCATCTGCGCTGCTTAAAGTGCCTTAGATTTTGTGCCTCAGATTTTGTGTTATTTATTTAACTACTTTCCATTTCATTTGTATTTTGTGGCATTCGTGTGGATGGCAAAGTAAGAATTTCATTGTACAGGGAAACACATTTCCTAACTGTGCATATGACAAAATAAACACTTTGAACTTGAACATAAGTCCACAGAATTATGTCCAACCATACAAAAAGCCGGACATAAGGGCCTACAGATCTTATGCTGGTAAGAAGTCATACTTTGTTCTACACACGACTGTTATTATTTTGCATCATATGAACCAAAACTCCATTGTGTGCCATCTGCCTCTCAGCTAGGGAGCCCAACAGTTGATTAAAGAACACAATTAGCATGGAGCAGGTTCTGTCGGCTCACCCAACAGAGATAAAAGAATGTGCTTATTCGTTTTGACAACCAGGCCGTCATGGATATATGGGACATTTCTTCCAAACACAGGATTTCTTCAAGAGTGCCACACTGCTGCAGAAGTGTTAATATAAGGTCAGTGATATTGTTTTTAACCAGGCTTTACATGTCAGCTGCAAATAATCTCAAATGCTGCAGCAGTAAGAACTAACACTGAACTGTTACATAGTAAAATCTCAGGTGATAACAGTGTAATATCCACCTGAAAAGGAAGATTGACGACATTATATAATTTTACATGCATTTTAGAGTTGTAGTTTTGAAATCATAGACAACCTCAAGATCTTCACTAAAACACTGAAACATAGTAGTAGATGTTTTTGAAAAAAAAAAATTTAAATTGATGCTATTTGTAACACAGTATAGCCTACAGCCATGGATGGATTATGAGACATTGAGAAACCAGACAAAAGCATTTCAAGCTAAAATGCTATTTGACAATTATTCAAAGGCCAGTTGCTCATATAATTGAATGTGACTGTCTCATATGATTCAGTTGTTAGCATACATCCATACATCCGGGAGACCTTTTCAACACTTGTCAAATGACTGCCTAGCTCACACGCTTTATCATCATACAGTGTATCCTCTAGTCCCATCCCTGTAAATAAACTTTCACTACCTTTAAGTCAGCAATGACAGCGAGCAAGTCCAGTCTATCAAAAGACTGACACAGACTATGATGAAGGCAACAATGGCAATGTTACATAGGACTAGTGAGAGATCATAAAGTCAAGAGCTGTAATTCTTGAAACATCACTTTAAGGGAACAGGAATGAGTAGAGAGGTGTGTGCTGCCAGGAAACCCCATTAACCTCCATATACATGAGGGAAAAGAAAGAACCAAGATGTATGCTGGAGGCTCACAAAACAGCTGCCTGAGCAGAAATGAAATGGAAACTGTGTGTAATGCACAAAAACATTCAGAGATTTGCCATTTATCCAATTCTGGATCTAGGAGTTATGGGTATCTGTCAGTAGCTCTGATGAGAATCTACTTCCCCTGTGCAAAACTACAATGCAAATTTTGTGACATTAATAATAATATTATTGCTTGAGAAAGCACAGCCTATGTTAATCCATCTATCATGGTTCCTGTTTTTATATTAGTTTTTGCCCCAGCTCTCCCTGCCATTCTGCCACATCACCTAATCAGCCATCATTCCTTCAACCTGTCGCTCATTACCTCCCAGTCCTGCTAAATATACATATACACCCTTATTTCAGCTTAGTCTTTACTGGATCATCCACATTCACACGCCCTGAGTTCGCTCCTCAATGGTTCTGTATTTACGTTGGATTACTGCTCTGTCTGCGCTGGGCTTTTGGTTAGTTTCGTGTTTGCACTGTCTACTTTGCACTCTTGAGTTATTTGTCCATTGCCTGGCACTTAATTGTCTCTTTCTTGATCGTCTTGCTTCGAGCTGTGCCTGAATGCTCTTTTGTTTGTCTCCTGTTATTTTCCAACTACCTGAATCCTCGTTGGCTCTCCGAATGTCTTGTGGTGCACAGAGCATATGACTTCCATAACGTCAGAGCTCCTACTCACTAAAGGTTGCACACAATTGGGCAAGTGTTTGCGGGCCATGATCCAGATAGCTATTTCCAGTCCTGGACTTTGACCACTGCACCATTTCTCATTTTGGTCTACAATAATGAGTAGTGGACTCATTGAACACTGACACCGTTTCCTATGTGAGCACATAGACAAGGTTTGGGGAGTATAGACGTTCACCAGAACAATAACATTTGAGAGGTCTTTGATTACAGATAGTGATACTCTTTACTGGGTATCAGGTGGAAAATGAAGATGCTGACTTTACAGAGAGGCTTTCATCAATTAGATCTGAAAGGTTCCCAGGTTGTACTACTGTGTTTGACCAAAATAGAGTAACTGAGTGCACATAAAACATTTAAACCCACATTTTATAACAGGCACCTTGTTTCTAGAAAGTTCAATATATAAAAATAGTGGTTTTCTAAAAATCTAAATAAATCGGTTCCTGTGTTGTGTTTAAAGGCCATGATATGCTAACCCCTGGGAAATAGGAACACAGCTTAACATCTCACACTAAGGTGGCATATTTGAAACATATTAAAGTTCCAAACACTGCTTGAGGTTTTTTGTTGACTACTATGAACCTGCGAACAGAGTTTCCTGCAGACCCCCCTCTTTCATGTCAGGACAAGACCCCAAATTCTCCTAAATAATGGCAACCTGCAGTTATAGGCAGCTACCTCCTTATACCTTCCGATGTTGCTCTACTGAGAAAGTTTTAGGAACCAGTACACTCTGGCTCTTTGAGGAAGTGTTATTAAAATTATATCAGTAATGTAATGTTAATTATCAATCATCACTGATTTTCTCTTCAGTAATTAGCTACATTTAAACTATTTGTCTATGTATTATCCATTACATACAGCTTTAAACGTCACTACTTACAAAGTGTAAATCCATACTAAAACCATAAGAATATTAACAAAACCGACTCAATAGAGAGAAAGCTTGACTTTTTTAGGAATTTTATATAGATTTTAAAAAACATACAGCACAGCAGTGAGCAATAAAGCAAAACATTAAAACAATCACTTTGATTAGCTTACAATCTAAATAAATCTATTTTTAAATATCAATCTAAACTATCATACTGATTAAAATCATTATAGTTGAGCACTCAATCATTGAAGTCAAAGAATTTCACTGAATCCAGTTCTCAGTTGGTTCGAGTTGGTCCTGGCATTTATTTGTTCCTTGTTGATTTTCTGTTACACAAAAACTGTCAATGCATTGAATTTAAAACATAGATTACTATATTTTGAATACAAAATTACTTTAACACTTGATTAAACATGATCAAATCTTTATGAAACCATTATATTTTTTCCAATAAACTCAGTGGCTCTCCCCCCCCCTTACAGACACACACACACACACACTTTGCCTGCCTTTCCTCTCTTGTAGGGATGTGTGTGCTACTTCCCTTTACTGTGATTCAGCATCATTCACTTTTCTTATTTAGATTCTCTCTTACATTATTTTTCCTGTAGAGGCTTCCCGCTTTATAAACATCTTGTATTTAATGCTGTGAAGAAAGCAGCCACTGAGATCATGCACAGTGGTTTCTCCACACCTGGTTCATAATAAGGGAGCTGTATATGAGTTCATGTAATAGCGTTTGAGTGACTGTAACTTACTCTTTTAGCACAGGATTCTAAAACCATGCTGGCCTTAAAGAACTGAATAAGTTTTTAAATATGGTCTGAATCAGGTTTTGAGGAAAGCCTCTGCAAGGTTGCAGTGTCACTGAAATAGCAATGACAATACAGCAGAAGTATTTCACACATTGGTTCTGGTGGGAAAAAAGGAAATGTGTGTCAGAGCAGACTTTAAATAGAAAAGTAGAAAAGCCTGAGTTTGTTTATTAGCTCACAGATTTTTCAAATAGCTTTAAAAAAAAGGAAGTGTTGTCAAAAACATGCCCAAAGGTTTTGACCTTTATAAAAGTGGCAGTTGATATAAAGGCATCTGCATTACTAGTTTACTCCTGAAACATCTCATTCTGTGAATTCAGAATTTAATTAAGAGACCCCCCAATAATGACAAAGTTTTTTGAAATCACAAAATAAGCCTATTTAAAGTGTCTTTGGCCATTTTCACCATCATTAATGTCAGTGTCTGGAAAAGGCAGACAAAACATGCAATTAAAACGAGTACATATTACATGAAGGTTGTTTGCTTCCACACAGAACATTCGGCCATAGGACATTCGACCCGTGGAAAGGTGCTTCTTCCAAACATTTGGCAATGTCTCTGTCACACTCGCACTCCAGCTTTTCACATTTGCTCGTCAACTTATCTGCAATGAAAAACATACATGTCTTCTTTCAGTGACAAAGAAGGATTTTTGCTGAAACGGTTTTCTCATTAAGATTATGAAATTTATTTTGTTTACTTGTTCTGATGCCTTCAAAGTCCTGGCTGTTTGTGCTACAAACAACTCCGCTATGTTAATTGTGCTTCCTAGTTAATTTTATGCAATTTCTCTAAAGATTAGGAAAAAAATGGCTGTTTAAGAGAAAGAAGGGCACAGTCATTTTAGATATAATACATATATTTTGATTTATTACATTTGGTGGTCAAAGGTCAAAGGCTGTGGTTACTGTGACCTCACATCCAGCACATTCTCACAACATATGAGTCTAGACAGACATGCAAGTGACTTGGCTGGTTAGTGGAGGCATACAACCTGGACGTTACGGTACAGGAGTACAGGGTGAGGTGAACGGAGAGAGCAAGTATCAGAATCTGAATCCGAATTTGCTTTATTGGCCAGGTGTGTCAGACACACAAGGAATTTGACTCTGGTATATCGGCTCTCAGTGTGCATGTACATTTCAAAGGACTTCATAACTACAGACATCAGGGCAACAGGTCTGTAGTCGTTCGGTCCATTGATGGGGGTCTTCTTGGGGACTGGGATGATGATGGAAAATTTGAAGCAGGAGGGAACTTCACAGTTCCACGCTGTGGCAGGAGCTACCTTAATTTCCAAATAAATAACAAAACTAGAATTAGCCTACCTAGTCAGGTTGCAGTTTACATCCAGACTCATATACTGTATGTAGTGAATACTTTGAAGGAATTTAATAAAAGATTTTATTTGTATATATTTGAAGAAATTCCCTCAAGGCGTTCCTGAGATAGCCCGTTCACAAGACTAGGAGGGATGGATTGACAGCCTGAAAACATAATGCCTCCTGCCATGGCTGTTGCATGAAAATGTTGCCTAAATATAAGCATAAACATTCAAAATGCAGTACCGCAAT
>NW_018127985.1:3208437-3214074 GCF_001952655.1 Monopterus albus | reverse complement strand
TGTGTCACGCCGTTTCCCAGCACCTTGTCCGCAGGCACTGGGGGTGCCGCGGACTCCGCCCCTGCACGCGTAGATCCACACTCTCGGCGGCGAGACACACGTGCTCCCAATCATCTGAGTGGTACTTAAGCACAGCGTTGGTGTGTCCTTGTCGCCAGATGATCTCTCATCTTTCTACCGACAACTTCGCAAATACTATGACTTTTTGTTTCATATCCGTAGGTGTTGAACCATTCAGGAGGACTTTTCATTTTGAACTGATTAACGATGAAGTACTTTATGTTTTGAACCTGTTTAACTGAGAAGTGCTTTACTTTTGGAACTGTCTAACCGAGGAGTGCTTTTTATTTTCGTACTGTTACCTGGTGCCATTAGTGACTCTGTGGGCTTCGCCCTCCCGTTCTGAGATACTGACCTGAAGTTTGTGTTAAGTGTCCAGATTAGCAAAGCATTGGCTCTTGCTCTTGCCTACATATCTTTTACTGAGAGTCAAGCCTCTTCACCCTTCCTGGCTCCCACCGATCTGCTCTGCCATCCCGCGGTGACGAGGCACACCTGCTCCCAATCATCGGAGCGGTACTTAAACACGACGTTGGTGTGTCCTCATCGCCAGATAATACACTTGTTTTTCTACCGACAACTTCGCAAATACTATGCTTTCGATCTCTATATCCGCAGGTATTGAACCACTCAGGAGGACTTTTTGTTTCGAACTGTTGAAATGAGAAGTGCTTTACTTTTGGAACTGTTGGACTGAAAAGTGTTTTGCTTTTGGAACTGTTTAACTGAGAAGTGCTTTACTTTTGGAACTGTTTAAAATGGTCTTATACTTGTATAGCCCCTTTCTATGCTTTTACAGACACTCAAAGCACTTTCACATTATTCGGCCATTCACCCATTCGCACTCCCAAGCACTCACGCACCGGTGACATCACCGGGAGCAACTTGAGGGAAGCATGGGCTCTTGCTCTTGCCTACATATCTTTTTTTGAGAGTCAAGCCAATTCCCCCTTCCTGGCTCCCACCGACCTGCTCTGCTGTCCTCTGGGACTCCACGTACCCCATTCTCGTTCCGGCTCCTGAGACAACCGTCCGAGCCAACAGCGCTCTCCTGTCCAGAACCTGCATTTCCCTATGCGCAGGTCATCTGTTATTGTACACCATATATCACACCCTTGTCTGTCTGTCCTTCCTCACACTCTCCTTCTCTGCTCCTGAACAGTGCATCACATCTCCCCGCCAACCGTGGGTTGCCTGTCCAGTGGTCCAGTCATTACAGCTGCCCCAGCCGCCCGAGACCCGCTACTAAATCCCCGCATCCACTCCTCGTGGTCTTCTTCTTTTCGCCTTACAATAAGTATTTCCCTGACCTGGGTACGAGCCCTGCGTCTCCTTGAGTCCTGCCTTTTCTGTTCAGATACGACTCAGCCGTAACAGTTTCTTTGCAATCCATTAGCATGATTTCTATAGTAAGATGTTCCTGTCTGTTTTTGTCCACAGTCTATATACACAGTCCCATTTTTAATTGGCCAGATCTAAGAAATCTTGAGAAGTACATGCACATCTCTCTGTAGCCACTTTGAAACTTACAGAACCACAGCACAATAGTGAAAGGGACCCAGAGGATTAACTTTACTCTTACACCTGAATGAACAGTAGAAAGCCACACTCTTCTTGAACTGAACTCTTCCTTTACATAAAGTTGTAGAATAACAGCAGTATTCATTTATTTGCAATTCCAACCCTGACGCAGTGCTTTCACTCTCTACATATGTAAAAACAAGTAGTAGTTTTTTTTCTCAGGGCTGTTACCTGCGCTGACTCTGTGTTCTTATAACTTTTCAAGCCACCTGTATTTCATCAATAGTTGGAGCTCCACTTTAAATAAGCAACTCACCATATAACAGGAGAAGTATCCGGTACAAAGCAGTCATGGTGTGCAACAGGCACCTCAACTCCACACCAAGTGGCGTTCACTTCCACTCTCTGAAGAGAGCACTGGGCGGAGAGCTTTATATAGATACAGTCTGAATAATCTCTTGTGCATCACCACTGGCCAGAGGCTGATTCACTGTTTATAAAACTGAACTCCTCCTAGATGAAACAGTCTGGAGGATTTCACAGCTTTCTCTCAGTTCAGTGATTTGTGTGTTTGAAAATGAATAAAATAGATTTTACTTTTTTATAGAAATACAAAATTTACACTGTACATTTTACAGACTGGAGTTATTCTGAATGTTAACTCTAATTTAGACCTATTTATTATTAAAACTCACAGTTACCTGTCTAAACTGTCAGGTTTGCTCGGCTGCACCTACTTTCTCACTCCCCTCACTCTGTTTTCACTCCCTTACCCTGATTATGTTATCCTTTACACCTGCTTCTTACCCCCGGATTACCACCAGCTGCACCTGATTAGTTTCTCCGTATTTAGTCCCTGCTCTTCGTTCACTCCCCTGCCAGTTCTTTCTAGCATTTCTCAGGCCCGTTTGTTCCCCGTCGTTCTTTGTGATTCTGTATTAGAAATCTACATAAATTCGAAACACACTCTCAGGTCATTAATACAGTCCAGGGTCAGAGCCAGCAAACTTACACAGCTGAGGGATCCACAAACGAGAGGTCAGAGAGGGGAATCAGATAGTCCATACACAGAAAACAGTCCAAATCAGAAGGACAAGGCAGTACTCGGTGGTCACAAGGTATTCCGGGGTCAAAGCCGGAAAAACAGGCACAAGAAAAACCGCAGGAAAGTTTGACATGGGTTAGAACAATCTGGCAGCTTTCTGGTGGGAGAAAGCTACCTATAAAGTGGTGAAAACAATGAGGGCTAATTAAAGTAACAAATCCGAAACTAAGGTGATACTGAAACAGGAAGATGTCAAAATAAATGCATGAGAACGGAAGTCAACGGGACAGAATCATGACAGTTACAGTAAGTGTACTGTATCACTGTAGGCTGCCCTGCAACATACATATTCAAATAGCCCAGACTGAGGTGAAGAATGTTTTCAATTACTTGGTTATACCTCACACCAGTGTTAATTCGACACCTGAATATGATTTTTTTTTTCCTTTGGACAAAAATGCATATTAGTATTAGTCAAATTTGAGTCTTTTAATGATAATAATCACTTTATTTGACCAAGTATATTATACACAAAAGGAATTTGTCTCTGGTACAGAACCAAGGCAGGCATAGGTGGCACCAAATTACATCGATGGCTGCTCTACCTATGGGGGCAACTTGGGGTTCAGTGTCTTGCCCAAGGTCATTTTGACATGTGGATTGTAGACACTGTGATTCCAAAATCCAGCCTTCCTGTTGGAAGACGACTGATCTACCCCATGAACCAATAAATGCACGTTAGTCTAGTTTGTCATTTTTAAACTGCATTTTTAATATTTACTGTAAACTATATCTTCTTCATCCTGGTCAGTGTTTCCCTTAAAAATATTTCAGGCACGTGGAAAAAAGATGATCGGGGTTTTGCATGCAGGCACTCAAATCTTTGGTTATTTATTTCTCATGCAATGACAGACTATTGACTGGTAATTTATATGTGAAGGTCACATAAATCAAAGAGATTATTAATAAGATGCATTTATTGTATGCTAATAACTATCAAAGCTACCAGTTACTTCACCATTCCAGAAGTTAGAACTAACAATGTTTAAGAAAAATAAAATAAAAAGATTAAATCCACATAATTAAATGTCAAATAATGAAACTATAATCAGCTCTTAAGCTGAAGAAGGCTAAGAATTTAGCCTTTTTTTACTTCAATAATGTGTCACAAAAAAAAGAAGATATTATTGTGTAGAGGCTGACAGGCTCCGCCATTTGGTTCTTGGGGGATTTGGACCTGGAAGTGAAAAGTTATCTCACAGTTAACAAGAATATAGCATATATCATGTAATATAATCAAAGATATGTGTTTAAAAATACACGTCAAGCTTTGGCTTCAAAAAACTAATTTCTATCTAACTATACTGTTACCTTTTTATAAATTCTCTATCATCTAATAATATCACAGCCATTCTTTACAACCAAAGTATGTTGTGTCCATGTCTTAAAAGTGACTTAATATGTCAACCATGCATGCAGCATCACATTATGTCATCTGTCAAGACTGTTTGGATTGTGTACACACTGTTATACTAAGTTCATTTCCAGCATTTGACACCATTGAACCAAAAAAGGATCTTCATACCATACAAGAGACAGTCAGCTCTTCCTACAAAATAGAGAAGACATGTTATAGTTTAGTCCCCCTCACCAGGAGGGTGAGGGAGAACTATGGTGGAACTCAAAACTGCTCACCCAGGTGCTAGTAAAAATGGTGGTTTAATGGTGGGGAACACACACACAAAAAAGGAACAGTCAATTAATACAGTACAAGGACAAACTAACGGCAAGACTAAGGTGAGCAGGAGGATGAGGATGGACAGGTGAATAGACAGGCTAACCATGAGGACGGACGAACGAAAACAGAAATCCACAGCATAGGAACTGTTAGCATGGATAACAAAAGAACGTCTAGCTAACCACATGGAAAAAAACAAACTCAGAGACAACCCACGAGTCACTAATTACAAAAAGGTACCCACAAAAAAAGAGAAAAGCAGGAGAGAGAAAAGAAAGAGAGGCAGGTCACGCCGAGCGGACCTGAGAAGACAGTACTGTGGAGTAGTTTAAGTATCCCGGGGTCTTGTTCATGAGTGAGGAAAAATGGAGCAGCAGGTGGACAGTTGGATCAGTGCGGCCTCCACAGTAATGCGTTCTCTGTACCAGTCCATTGTGGTGAAGATGGAGCTGTGTCGTAAGACAAAGCTCTCAATTTACTGGTTGATCTACATTCCTACCCTCACCTATGGCCATGAACTTTGGATCATGTCCAAAAGGATGAGATTATGGGATGTCCCAATAATTCCCTAAAAAGCCTCCAGTTAATCCAAAATGCTGCAGCCAGAGTACTGACAGGATCTAGCAAGAGAGATCATATCTCTCCCATATTAGCTTCTCTCCACTGGCTCCCTGTAAAATTCAGAATAGAATTTAAAATCCTTCTCCTAACATACAAAGCCCTTAATGACAAGGCTCCATCGTATCTTAAAGACCCCGTAGAGCCTTATCATCCTAACAGAGCACTTCGCTCTCAGAGTGCAGGTTTACTTGTGGTTCCTAGAGTCCACAGAAGCAGAATGGGAGGCAGAGCCTTTAGCTATCAAGCTCCTCTCCTATGGAACCAACTCCCAGTCTCAGTTCGGGAGGCGGACACCCTCTCTACCTTTAAGATTAGACTTAAGACGTTCTTTTTTGATAAAGCTTATAGTTAGGGCTGGATCAGGTGACCCTGAGCCTTCCCTTAGTTATGCTGGTATAGGCCTAGGCTGCTGGGGGGTGCCATGATGCTCTGAGTTTCTCTCCCTTCCCCTCCCCTCCCTTCTCCTCTCCTGTCCTCTCTCTTTATGCCACCATTACACATGACTAACTTTGTGTCTCCTCTCTCCCGTAGTATGTACTCTCTCTCTCCCTGTACCTTTCTGCAGGTTGCCCTGGCCCTGGAGCTCTACGTTTCTGATGAACAGTCACCGGCCGCATCAAGCTGCCCAGTGTTTGATTGTTTGTTGTGTCTT
>NW_018127985.1:3177762-3208340 GCF_001952655.1 Monopterus albus | reverse complement strand
TATGTAATAATAGTGATAACAGTAAGGTCTAGACCTTACTTTGTAAAGTGTCCTGAGATGAATTTTGTTGTGATTTGGAGATATACAAATAAAATTTGATTTGATACAAGGGGCAGAAACGTTTTCCTCAAGTTCAGACCAAAGAAGAAGTGGATCAGAGTTGGCTGTACGGAGCTCAGTCACCTGTGAGGAGCTCAGAGTAGAGCCGCTGCTCCTCCACATTGAGCAGAACCAGTTGAGGTGGCTCAGGCACTTGTTTATGATGCCCCCTGGACGCCTCCCTGGGGAGGTATTCCGGGCATGTCCCTCCGGGAGAAGACCTCGGGGCAGACCCAGCACACGTTGGAGAGACTATGTCTCCCGGCTGGCCTGGGAATGCCTTGGGGTTCCTCCTGAGGAGCTAGAGGAGGTGTGTGGGGAGAGGGAAGTTTGGAAGGCTCTGCTTGGGCTACTGCCCCCGAGACCCGGTCCTAGATGAAGCAGACGAAGATGGATGGATGGATGGACAGTACTGTCAGTACAACAATAACAATTGGGAGGGCTTTGATTACAGATGGTGATACTCTTTACTGTGTCAGGCGGAAAATGCAGATATTGACTTTACAGAGGGGCTTTCACAAATTAAGCTAAGGACAAATTAAAAATGTTATTTTCAGTTTTAACACCACAAAAACAAAGTGCTTACATTTTCTTCTTCGTTAGACTTACATGACACATGTTTACATGTAAATACATTAAACATTCTTTTTTTTTTTACACAAACAAAAGAATGGGAATCACTTTCTCCATCTGCCTTGTGGTGCATGGAGCGTAATGTCCTGAACTCACTAAAGGTTGCACACAATTGGACAAGTGTTTGTGGGCCATGACCCGGAACTATTTCCAGTCCTGGACTTTGAACACTGCACCATCTCCCATTTCAGTCTACATTCATGAGTGGTGGACTCGTTGAACAAAGCACTGTTCAGAGGTACCTCATTTCTAGGAACTTCAATATATAAAGATAGTGGTTTTCTAAAAATCTAAATAAATCTGGTTCCTGTGTTGTCAGTAAGGTTCAGGTTTAATAATTATGAATGTGGCACCATCTACAGGTGAATATCTATACCTTAAACATTACATGTGGCATCCTACTGGTTTGTATGACATTATTTTTCCTGTAGAGGCTTCCCACTTTATAAACATCTTGTATTTAATGCTGTGAAGAAAGCAGCCACTGAGATCATGCACAGTGGTTTCTCCACACCTGGTTCATAATAAGGGAGCTGTATATGAGTTCATGTAATAGCGTTTGAGTGACTGTAACTTACTCTTTTAGCACAGGATTCTAAAACCATGCTGGCCTTAAAGAACTGAATAAGTTTTTAAATATGGTCTGAATCAGGTTTTGAGGAAAGCCTCTGCAAGGTTGCAGTGTCACTGAAATAGCAATGACAATACAGCAGAAGTATTTCACACATTGGTTCTGGTGGGAAAAAAGGAAATGTGTGTCAGAGCAGACTTGAAATACAAAAGTAGAAAAGCCTCAGTTTGTTTATTAGCTCGCAGATTTTTCAAATAGCTTTAAAAAAATGAAGTGTTGTCAAAAACATGCCCAAAGGTTTTGACCTTTATAAAAGTGGCAGTTGATATAAAGGCATCTGCATTACTAGTTTACTCCTGAAACATCTCATTCTGTGAATTCAGAATTTAATTAAGAGACCCCCCAATAATGACAAAGTTTTTTGAAATCACAAAATAAGCCTATTTAAAGTGTCTTTGGCCATTTTCACCATCATTAATATAACATAGTGTTTGCAAAAGGCAGACAAAACATGCATATGCAATTATTGTGTCAGTAAATATTACATGTCGGTTGTTTGTAACCACACAGCAAATCCGGCCACACGGCATACTTCTGGATGAAAGGTGCTTTTCTCAAACATTTGGCAGCATCTCTGTCACATTTGCACTGCAGCTTTTCACACATGTCCTTCAAATTATCTGCAATGAAAAACATACATGTCTTCTTTCAGTGACAATCTGGAAAAACAAGGATTTTGCTGAAACGGTTTTCTCATTAAGATTATGAAATTTATTTTGTTTACTTGTTCTGATGCCTTTAAAGTCCTGGCTGTTTGTGCTACAAACAACGCTGCTATGTTAATTGTGCTTCCTAGTTAATTTTCTCTAAAGATTAAAAAATGGCTATTGAAGAGAAACAAGAAGGGCACACAGTCATTTTAGATATAATACATTTATTTTACATTGATTTATTAAATTTGTTGGTCAAAGGCCGTGGTTACTGTGACCTCACATCCACCCATTCTCACAACATATGAGTCTAGACAAACATGCAAGTAACTGGAATGGTTAGTGGAGGCATACAACTCTGAGGCAGTAATTCAAGTTAATTATAAAGTACTGTGGTTTGTGAGAGCTTAAAATACCATTAAATACATGTTCAACCATTCTGTTTTCCCCCTCCAGTCCAATCAGCTGCTTTTATAAACTCTACATATTTCTCACACATGGCCTGATTTGTGTCTCAGCTTCACATTTAGCCATGTTTTTCATTGTGTGTGCATCATGTTTTTTGTGCTACCCCTAAAGAAAAAAAGGAGGAGCTACCTTAATTGATCGTTCCTACCCTCACCTATGGCCATGAACTTTGGATCATGACCGAAAGAATGAGATCGCGGATATATATATATGAGTCTGCAGTCCAGACTCATATATGTAGTGAAGACTTCGAAGGAATTTAATAAAAAAATTTATTTGAATGTATTTTGAAGAAATCCCCTCAAGGTGTCCTGAGATGTGGCATTCACAAGAATGAGATAGACATGAGGTCACAGTGACCTTTGAATTTTGACCACTAAAATTTGCTGAGTTCATCACATGAATATTACTCCCATAATTAATCCCGCAATGGGAGAAATACCTGTATTGTAGCCATGAGGATCTCTGAAAAACTAATCAAAAATACCTAAAACAAGACAATAGAAAGCATGTGAGAGAAATCAAGGACAAGATTTTACACATGTGCATATTTACAATGCATTTTATCCCCAGTTGCCTATTGCTGAGTCCCTCATAATTTCACCTAGCTTATCCCTGCAGGGATGTATTGTACAGTCTGATTGCTGTGGGGAGGAACAACCTACGGTTTTCACAACAGATAGTTAACAGTTAACTTGTTTGTGGGGGTTTGGTCAGAAGGAAAATATGGCAGTTAGGATATGGATGTGGAATTTTTGGACCTATTTTGAAATAATCATTGAATCTTCTAAATTTGGACATTATTCCCTCCTTCCATCCTGTGGCACAGCCTTTGTGGTTCAGTCGACTCATTAAAATGCAGGATGATGAAAAACCAAATCCAGAAGGAGGACATAATGTGTGCACACAGTCCCTGGAGTGGAGTACTAAACACACTAATGCAGACAGATTATATCTTTTGCACCAGATAATGTGTAGGTGGGTCATACACAAAGTGTCAACTGAATGTCTACACTGTGTTACACACTGTCATCAGTGATATTCTTTTAAAAAAGCAGCCTTGACATTGAGTTGTATTTTTTTCTGTAAGGTTTTTAAAGGAGTGCAATTAAAGCTGCTGCCTCACCAGTCTGCCCTGTCTCTAGGCCAGCCTTGACCCCCCAGTCCGCAGTAGCATCCGTACATCATGTAAGCCAAGGCCGATCTACCTGTGCTGCATTTGATGGCTCCTGCCAGCTCGATTAGTCCTCTTTTTGTCCGCTGGGACCTCAGTGGCAGCACAAAGGCCACTGCTAAGAGCAATAGACAACAAAAAAGGGTGAACAAACCTTTCTTCTTCATGTAAAAAATACTTTTTTACACTATACTTCACAGTGTTTAGGGTAGTCTGGCACACTTTGCTTGATATATAGGATGTGGGCACAGTAACAGCAACATTGGAGTGTCAGTCTTAAAATTAAATAGTCTCACAAAGATACAGTTTCTTTGCAATCTATTAGCATGATTTCTATAGTAAGATGTTCCTGTCTATGTTTTTGTCCACAGTCTATATACACAATCCCATCTTTAATTGGCAAGATCTAAGAAATCTTGAGAAGTACATGCACATCTCTCTGTAGCCACTTTGAAACTTACAGAACCACAGCACAATAGTGAAAGGGACCCAGAGGATTAACTTTACTCTTACACCTGAATGAACAGTAGAAAGCCACACTCTTCTTGAACCGAACTCTTCCTTGAGGTGCTGGGAAAGTACATGTACATAAAGTTGTAGAATACCAGCAGTATTCATTTATTTGCACTTCCTCCCCTGAAGCAGTGTTCTCGCTAAATATATATGTAAAAACAAGTCATTTTCTCTCAGGGCTGTTACCTGCGCTGACTCTGTCTGTGTTCTTATAACTTTTCAAGCATTTCATCAATAGTTGGAGCTCCACTTTAAACTAAATAAGCAACTCACCATATAACAGGAGAAGTATCCGGTACAAAGCAGTCATGGTGTGCAACAGGCAGCACAACTCCACACCAAACGGCGTTCACTTCCACTCTCTGAAGAGAGCACTGGGCGGAGAGCTTTATATAGATACAGTCTGAATAATCTCTTGTGCATCACCACTGGCCAGAGGCTGATTCACTGTTTATAAAACTGAACTCCTCCTAGATGAAACAGTCTGGGGGATTTCACAGCTTTCTCTCAGCTCAGTGATTTGTGTGTTTGAAAGTGAATAAAATAGATGATTTTTACTTTTCATTTTATAGAAATACAACATTTACACTGTACATTTTAGAGACTGGAGTTATTCTGAATGTTAACTCTAATTTAGACCTATTTATTATTAAAACTCACTGTTACCTGTCTAAACATAATGTGCTGTTTGTCTTCATAGTGAGCTTATCACATAGAACATACTGTTTACCCCTTGGTCTCTTACTACTGATACAACTACATAACCTGTACAATCTGTACATAAACAAGCTCAGACTGTAGAAGTCTAGATAATAAAGCTAAACGTTATCACCACTGTGATATACCTTCTAAATGTGGTGCAAGGAGGTACAGGCTTCTCCCATTCATTTAAATATCAGAAAAATGTTGGGGACAGATTAAAAAATCCAGAATAAGAGGGGATATTGCTGTCCACGAGGAGGAAAACATCCTTTGACCAGATAGCTTTCACAAGAAGAGCTTCCCAGTTCTGGAACATATACAAATCAGTGACTTTTATAGCATTTATCCTTAAAACATGGCTAAATCGATAAATAAATACTTGTCATCATATCTAGTCAGTGCCATGTCTGCTCTCATTTGCTTTGCTTTTTTCTGTTCTTATGTCTCATCTGTATAATGTGATGTAATGCAGCCATGTTCCAACTACATACAGTATGTGCTGAATATATGCTTAACATTTTATTGTGTTAACTCTGTCCACTTCACAATGTTTGCTTTAGTAATTTGAGTTTTATGTATCATTCAACCAGTTCATGTTGCATTATTGTGTGTCCTGTTTCAATAGTTATTTTAACACCTGGCTAAGGGACTATAGCCTTTTGGCTAACTAATGTTGATCAGTTTGTATTATCCCTGAAATAAAATAAATCCTAGACAGATGTTTTAAACCTAAAACTAAAATCCTAAGGGTTAAAGCTTTCCAAACATCCAGTAGTCATACAATTTATTTTAGGTACTATATATATATATATGATTTTTTTGCATAGATACAGAATATTTCAATGAACTTGTAATTTTTGCTCAAACAATATGCTTTTCACAATAAACGCAACCTGACTTATAATTATGGTAATTGTACTCTAATTATATATATTCCTTAATAATCATAGATATACTCATGCTTCCCATCCATCTTTTTCTGTTGTAAATAAACATGTCACAACAAACCTCCTCCAAATAAAATATACATTCAGGACATCCTGTAGCTATCATTATTGCCAGTTGATTTACTGAACAGCACTTCAGGTGTGTACGTTTAACAGCGGAGGCTCTTTGACAAATTGCAGAGCTGATCTGTAAATGGCTCATCTTTAGCTTTTCATTTTTTTATGTTTTCTCTAAATATATTTTCCATCCTATCGCCCTGGACTCTATTGTCATCCATAATGTGGTAATGTCAGGGCAGCTGAATCTTAACAGATACATTATTTGGGGTTTGATAAAAGGGGACATATTCAAGGTTTTTTGTGACTCTGTTTCTCATTGATGCTTCTGCACGATGTGAGATAAGCGCCTTCTCCTGGCAGCTATTATAGCTGCACCAATCACTGTACTGCATGAGGAGACATCTCGCTGAACCCTGTGCAGGTGATTATTTTCACCTGTCTGCAAAAAGTGACAGTTGGCTGTCTGCCTCCTCACACAGAATATAGGCCTACATCTGGTTTTGATAACTGTTGCTGAACAATGAAATTAATGTGTATATGATATGCTGAAACACAATCAAATAGAAAATAATGGCATTATTATTATTACTGAGAAAAAAGGAAAGGAAAAATGTATTTTCAAATATAGATAGACCTACCTTAAACAATAATGGTTTATTGACATTAAAGCTGCCTGTAGAGGGTAGCAGTGCGCAGGAGGTGATGTTTGCACGAGTTGAAAGAAGAAGAAGTAAAGGGCGGCCTGCAGTGATACAGTACACTTAGCTAAGTTAATTTACCTAAAACGGAAAATCTTTCCCCTCCTTTTAGATAAGCGACCTAGGGTTTGTTTGGAATGAAGATCCATTTATGTAGGTATGTATAACAGCCACTATTGATTCGTCTATATGATATTTGCCGGGTCTAAGCCAGGGGCTAAACGTCTACAGCTCGCTTTTGTTTGCGTTAGGGAACTAGTTTAACTTGGGCATGCCTATGCTTTGTTAGGTTCAGTCTACTTCCTAGAAACTTGATCTGGTAACGTCATATAGTAGGTTAAGTCATTGTGTTCCCAACACCAGAGAAAAATGAAGGTGTTTTGTCGGTAAAGATTGTGTGTGTTGGCATCGGTTAAACTGTGAGCTCCAAATTGATCGGCTTCGCTAGCAAATGATTGCTAGCAAGAAGTCTACTTGGTGGTCCCCAGCCGCGGGTATCACACGTGCGCTAAATGTCATGCTCCCATTATCGGACACTTCTTCCTTCTTCATAAAACGTTCGCATAGCCAGCCATTGATTTGATGTAGATATGATTGCTTAATGACAGAATTTTCTATACACCTATTTTCCTAGAATAAAGTTAATTTTGGCTTTGCTGACCGAAGCAGGACAGAGGCACCCGCCTAAAGCTAACATGAAGTTACCACCATCTTCCTCAGTCATGAGGTGAACATATTGTATGGTGCTGTAACTCAAGTCCTCGTCTTAATAACAATTTTTTATACCTGTTATAGGTCTTAACACTAGCTCTGACAGGACGAGGTTGACAGTTTGGCTTATGCGCTGTAATTGCAATCTTTCACTCTGATTAACGTTATTAGGCGATAACATTTTGATTTGATTTGATTTATTCTTTCAAGCATGTAAAGACAGTTGATATGTCAACACACATAATTTTACACATATCCAACAAATATGCTGCTATATAAAGTATTTCTCAGTATAAATGGCCTTGAACATTACTCGTACGAAATGTAGTGTAACAGTTTGTCATTAAAAACTGAAATATTTGCTAGCGCAGTCGAAATTATGTCCTGTAATGAACCATTTGCTTTTAGAGATGTCGAGTTCCCTGAGGCCGGTATGCGCCTCTTTCCATCAGATATGTAGCTGCCAGTGTTAACGTCGATACACAAAAACGACTGACAACTGTTCTATTGACGTCATTAGCTTGCTAAGCTAACATAAATGTTAGCCTTAATTTCCGGAACTACACATTTGTTGTGATTACTAAATAAGAAGCAATAAAAAATTTGAGGCCAAGCAGGTGAAGCTTATGAAAACTTTGATATAACAGCTGAGTGAACTTCCAGTTAACCAGTTGGACAACCTGCATTTTGGTTATTAACATTAAGGAAGGAGTGTTTTATGTTGTTATTTTTGGGGATTTTGCCAGGAACCAGTTTATATAACTGTGTATATTATGATTTTAGGTGCTGACTGAGGAGTGGATATTAAAAACAGGCAAACATGTCTGGAGCGTGTGAGGACAGAAGGAGTCGCTGGCAGGAGATTCAGAAAGGCCTACAATTCATCCAGTAAGTGTTTAGATCAGCCCCAGGTTGTGCCTCTCATGTATTGGTATATTTCTAGGTCACAGAGGTAACCATTGGTTTGTGTAGAAGACATTTCATAGGTGACATCTGAAAAATTCAAAGATTTTAAAAACACTTATGGCTGTTCCAATGGTATTCTCAGAATCCTCTTCTTATCTGCATGAAAATGAATGAATGAATGATTCCCTAAACACACACATTATATATATATTTCACTGGGTGGAATATTTTTATCCAGATGTGTGGTCGCTGTTTATAATGTGACATCAGTGCAACATACATATTCAAATAGCCCAGACTGAGGTGAAGAATGTTTTCAGTCACTTGGCTATACCTCACACCTAATTTGACACCTGAATTTGATTTTGTTTTTGTCTTTTGACAAAAATGCATATTAGTATTAGTCAAATTTGAGTCTTTTAATGATGATAATCACTTTATTTGACCAAGTATGTAATACACAAAAGGAATTTGTGTCTGGTACAGAACCGAGGAAACCATATGTAGCACCAAATTACATCGACGGCTGCTCTACCTATGGGGGCAACTTGGAGTTCAGTGTCTTGCCCAAGGACACTTCAACATGTGGCTGAGCATACCAAGGTTTCCTCTTCTTAGATGGTGCCATGCTCACATTAGTGTTAATAGCAGCCAAATAACTTTAGTTTTATTATGAGAAACCATCTCAGGTTTACACAAACATCAGTACAACACATTCTCTCTGTGCTGATTACTAATGAAAAAATATGCTGTTAAACTTTTATAATGAAACTGATTACTGTAGGCACATGTTCGCATCTGTTGTGAGGTTTGTGCAAAATGGTGCTTTATTCACACACTGTCCCTAGATTCTGCAGAAGTTGGACTTGCTCACATTTGTGCCAAAATCCTCTTCACTGAGTTTGAGAGGTAACGCTAAATCGTCGGATAACATTGAAACAGTGGGATCTCTGCAGCGAACGTTTAGAGATGTTTTATGTTTGACTGCCCATATTAATCGTTGAACTGACTGATAGAAAGACAAAAGATATCAGACTAAAAGGAACATTAATGTTACATCCACATTGTCTCATGTTAAATTATCCTACTGTTTCGTATGGTGTACTGCTGCATTTTCCTAATGTGTCCCAGTGCTTTTTGTGTGTAATTCTCTGGATTGTGGATGAATGTGATTCATAAACCTGTGTCATTCAAGGAGTGCTAATGCCAAAGACGGAAGGTTACTGAATGTAAGACGGTAGTGAAACACATAAAGTGGCTAATTCAACATCTGAATCACAGAGATTTTGGCTAGTGGAGGAAACTTACTGATCAGTGTCTACAGTGTGTGATTCCTCAGATGCGCCAGGTCATTAAGTTCCTTCATGTCCGTTTGTCTATCTTTCACATTATGATTTACTTTTTATGTGTTTATACTTTTTATTGATAAATGTAAAACATTTTGTCACGGTTGTCATTATCAAACATTTTTATTTAGTCTTAGTTTCATTTTTGTCCTGAAAAATATATCAGTGAATACTTTTAGTCATAGTTTTGGTAACACTGGCTCACCCTACTGAATTTATTAATAGCAAAGATTCCACAGTGTTTTAAGATGAAGGGTCTTACAAACTCGAAATACGTCTGCTGCTGCCACCTGTGTTTGTGGGTCCTTTAAATGACCACTGTAGGCAGCATGATGCAAGAATGATTTGTCATCCCTGCTTCATGCACTGTTGTTCAGATCAGCTTGGTGTCAGTGACACAGCTGATTTCGCTCTCGAATTTTGTTGTATTTTTAATCTGGGTTTTTGCATTCACACATCAGGCAGACATTGAGGTATGTCCAGTTGTTGTATTAGCAGTGTACCAGGCAGCGCATTGTTGAATTTCATCTCATCTGACAAGGCCCTTTATTCTTGAAACAAAAGTGATACTTAAAAAAACTACAGCGCATGTCACTGTTGTTCAGTCAAACTGAAACTTTACTAATGTCACAATGTGTAAGGTTTTCTAAGATACCCAAAACCTAAATTCCAATGCAGAGAGCCAGGTTACTGTAGTAAACAGCTATTTTCAATAGGGCTGTAACTAATAATTATTTTAGAAATTGATTAATCATAGAAGTAATTGACAGATTAATCGGTTGTATAAAAAATGCAGAAATATATTTTCCACATTACAAAAACAAATGCTTTTTTTAATTAATGCATATGCCATGTTTCTGTGAAGTGCATTATTAAGCAAAAAAAGATCATTTATAAAGTGCATAACACCTTACAATGTTAAAAGCACAAAAATTTTAATGGTTTGAAATAATTTAAGCTATATGTTCATGTTAATGTAAAGGGCCAGTACAAACATAACTGCTACTGCTGATGGCTAAAAGTAAATCTGAGTATGCCTAAACATTTAGGCCTACTCTTAACTTGCATATGTCTGTACACAACTATAATGGCTGTTTTGCTTATTGTGTGTAATATAATGCTTGGCACTTCACATGTTTCATGTTTACATGAATGGACCACAAATTAAAATGCATTTATTATTATTTATTATTATTATTAGCAAGCCTACAAAACTCACCATTATGTTCCTAAATATATAGTTAGCATGATAGTATACATAACATAACCACATTACTTAAAATCTGGTACATCATAATTTGCGTTTAATAATTTCTTAATTATTATTTAAAATGAACAACTTAAACTAATGACTCAAGCTAGAAATGTGTTGGAAAGACAAACAGAAGTGCTTAAGACATCTAAAAACAGAGGTTAGCTTTAGACAGTATAGCCTATTGCTGATGTTGCTGCTGTCAGGCTTCTGAATACAGGCAGCCTTTGCTGCTCAACATGGCTCAATGAAAGTGTGATGATCTAAACTAAAACTTAATACCCTCATAGTCCAACTGTATCAAAAAAGTAAAGTTCTTAATTAGTGTTATCATTTAGCAAAACCTGACACTTCACTCATATATAACAAACTTTTTTTTAAACTTAAAATTGAAACTAAAATCTGGCTTTTAGAAGGTGAAGGGTTGTTTACAGGCTGTTATTTTTGCTGACTTGTTTGCATTCAGAAGTCAGCACCTGCACACACAGCAAACACTGACACACACATTTTCCTGTCTTGATGTCCCGTGTGCCTCAAGCTGGGGTGTGTGTGTGTGTGTGTGTGTGTGTGTGTGTGTGTGTGTGTGTGTGTGTGTGTGTGTGTGGGGTGTGTGTGTGTGTGTGTGTGGTGTTGTTTTATGGTAATCCAAAGCAAAATGTGTTACATCAGATGAAGCCTTGTGTATTTTGTTTTGCTGTATTCTGCTCAAATCTAATCATGAGTGTCCTTTGTCATTCAGATGATAATTTAAGGGTTTGTAACTTTGAACCTTTTTTACGTTCAGATCAACCCTTCCATTTCCTGGAAGTCAGGAGCAGTATGAGGTAAGCTATGTAAATTTCAATGTGGGTGTTGAAGCTTCAGCCTTGTATTTAAGGCCAATCACTGAGTTGTATAAAAAAAAAAAAAATTTTCTAAATGAAAGGTGCCTCAATAAAGGGAACGGTTAGCTGCACACTGTGTATTTACATGCTCTTTACTTGATTCTTTTTCATTTCCAGGTGTTCATTAAGGACCTTGTGTGGAATCTGTTTGGAGAGGGGAATGATGTGTTTAAAGAGGGCGAATGGACAAAATCCATCGAAATGTATGCAGAGGCCTTGAGTATAGCAGACTACGCTGACTCGGAAGAAATTTGTATTCCAACAGGTTTACTAGAAAAGCTGTATGCAAATCGAGCTGCAGCATACCTAAATATTGTTCCGGTAAGTAGGTGGTCACATTCATGTCTCGCTTTTTTTTTTTCCCAGTTTCAGTCCAAATCACTAGAAATTCCCTCTCTTTCATCTTATAGTTCACATATGTAAATAAATAACAATCAGTTGTTGTAGTAGTATGTGACAAGGAAAGTCCAAGATACAAGAAGCATTTTTGGGTCTTGTAGAGTAGTTTTTAAATTTAAATTGTAGTTTAAAAGGGCTTTCCCATTGTGAAGGCTTTTTAGCACATGTTTGAGAACCAGGGTGGACTGCATGCACTGTAACACAGCAAACAAAATGTCAGAATAATATAGGAAACTCTAGGAAATGTGTACGATTAGTTAGTTAACACCTGTGCTTTCCTTGTTATGATGTATTGTCTTTTCCTCATAACAAAATCTTAATAACTGTGATTCAAACAAGTCACTCTTAAAGAGGTTTTACGTGATCCACAGTCTGTAGGCCTGTATCCACTTGTTAAGTAGTGACATAACATTCAGTTTCTGAGTCCAAACTTAAATCTCCTCAGTTCACCATGCCGCAGCATTGTGTTCCCCATTGTTTCAATAGATCTGAATCAAAAATCATAGGTTAGCTGTCATTTTATTGCTTTCCCTGCAGTGGGAAAGAGAAAAAGAAATGGCTACAGTTGATTAGGGAATTCAGTAGTCTTACATTAATACTTAATTCTTAAATAAACTGCTGTTTTACTGCCTTGTAATGTAGCTAGCTAGTTAGGACAAAGTTACCCTAAACGTTATACACGGACACATTTTACACTGAAAGTAACAGTAAAATATGGGAGTTATTAAAAAAGTTAGGCGTATACATATATGTAGAATGGTTACACTGACTGTTCTGTTTGAGACAAAAGAATTTAGTCCTTTTTTTTTTACTTTTATTAAGGCGTCACTAAAAAAAAAAGGGGGGATGTTATTGTGTAGAGGCTGACAGGCTCCGCCTTTTGGTTCTGGGGGAATTTGGACCTGGAAGTTAAACGTTATGTCACAGTTAACAAGAATATAGCATATATCATGTAATATAATCAAAGATATTATGTCTTTAAAAATACACATCAAGCTTTTGCATCAAAAAACTGATTTCTATCTAACTATACTGTTACCTTTTTATAAATTCTCTGTCATCACAGCCATTCTTTACAACCAAAGTATGTTGTGTCCATGCCTTAAAAGTGATTTAATATGTCAACCATGCATGCAACATCACATTATATCATCTGTCAAGACTGTTTGGATTGTGTACACAATACTGTACTAAGTTCATTTCCAACATTTGACACCATAGAACCAAAAAAGAAGAATCTTCATACCGTACAAGAGACTGTTGGCTCTTCCTACGAAATAGAGAAGACGGTACTGTCAGTACAGATGTAAGACATTTTGAGGCTTTAGATCCCAGTCGCCCACAGTGGCACTTCCAGTTTGGCAGTCTCACTTCAGGGCAGCCAGGGTAATGTGATACAGTGGGGTGGAGTTAGCTTTAGTATTTTCTGTGTGTAGGGAGATCTCATTTGGGATGTAATTATGGTTAAGGGAGTACTGGTTGTGCTCTTAAGTGATTTCCGTTTTCCCTTCTTCAACACATCACCTGAGATTTTAAATACCTGCATGCATTACTGTTCAGGCTGACAAACCAGGCTACGTTTTAGGTTTATTTAATGAAAAAAAGGCTTAATTTTGCCACACATTAATTTATCTTGATATTGATCAAGTTTGTTGCCTTAATGGAATAGTTTATTTTAAGAGATGCTTATTTGCCTTCTTGCTAAGTTTTAAAAATCAACCTACCACCATCTCTCATGTTCACTAATTAATATGGTATATCTTGTCTCATAAATCTGTACAAAAATACAAGAAGTGGTTCTACATACTATTTCTTGGCTTTACTCGGCTTTGAGTATCTACTGGTTGCCAGGCAACCACTTGCCCATGGGACGGCACAGAATCATTACACCCTGCACACAGACGTGATCTCCCCATCTAACTCCAGAGAAGAAAGCAAATAAGCGCTTCTTCCTAAAACATAAAACTGTTCCTTTTAAATGTTGTTGCTCTTTTTACCGGTATGCACCAGTTAATTTCTAACCTCTTTTTTTTACACCTTAAAATAAGTTGTAATAAACTTAAAAGATGGGGCTGGTGAGTCTCAGTTTTTATGTGCTAAACAATCTTTGTACAGAGACTAAAGCCAACAATGAATTTTGTGTTCTCATCGTAATGTGTGTGCATCCAGAAACTGGTTTAGGCCATTCATTCATTGTTGTTGGAAAGCTATTAAAAACACACATGAGCCATGCTTCTGCATGTTTTTTCCTCACAAAAGAAATGAGAGGAAAAAAGTTGCAAAATGCTCAATACAAGAAGCTCGAACAATGGTGTAAACAGAGCAGAGATCACGTTGACCTTTTTGTACCTCAGTGACTATAAAGAGTGATAGCTGTTCTTAGTCTTTGGGGCTTTTTTAAATATTTGGAAAAAAGAAAAAGCATGGGTTTTTCTGAGGAAGAAACATGTCGGACAGGTGAATGAGCTAAACCAGGTTCTGGATTCACAGGCAACAGATTTAGCAAAAACATCACTGACCTTATCCTTTAATTTGACAACATAATTTTGTCAGGCATAAATGGATCAATAAGTACATTAAGAAGATAGTTGATGAATTGCTTGTTATGAATGCATCAAATAATGATCCATCTGAAAGGTGTGAGTTGCATACATAATGAAGTGACTTAATCATGGCCAAATTTCAGAATGGAGCAGAAGAAAACTATATGCTAGACTGTTTATACCTCTAATATATCCACCCATCCATTCTTCTAATATAGTAAAATTAAATTCCTTGATGCACAGTGAACATTTTAAAAGCTTTGCTGAGCTTTAACACTCCAGATTGTAATATTCTGACACAATTTGTAATGTAGTGAGTATAACTTGAGTCAAAGTTGTAAATAACAGCATAAAAGGTCTCAGGAGTTTTATAAAATATGGAAACTGTCTTAAACAGTTATCCACAGATTTCATGAATTACAAAATCAACAACTTTAATTTGTTGTTGTGATGGGTTCCCTTTTTTCCAAATCTTTTGGTCTCACATGACCAAGACAGTTGATCGGTATATCACATTGCTCACTGACAGATTCTGAAAAATCAGTTGAGGGAACTGGACTCAGGCAAGAAAACTTCCATTTGGCGAAGATTGGAGCTTTCAGGGAACATCTGTTCTCTCTGTGCCTCAGTGTCTCTCTTTATTGAATTATGTTACATGTCAGTAAAAGCCACTCTGCCATGTTCAGGAAGGGTACCAGCCACACCCGTATCTCACTCAAATAACTGATCAAAGAACAGTTTCTTCATCCTTTGCTACAGCACTAAGGTTAAGTACACCTTTTCTGACTCTGTGACATTTATTTTGGTAGGGACTGTATGACCAAGCATTAGAAGACTGTGAAAAGGCTCTGCAGCTGAACGAGGGCAACTACAGAGCACTGTACAGAAAAGCAAAATCCTTGAAGGAGATGGGGAGACATCAAGAAGCTTACGAAGCTGTTGCCAAATGCTCTTTAGCAGTGCCTCAGGTAACGTGTAGCATCTGTGTTTTATGTTAATCCATCCAAATGTTTAGGAACTCCACCCACGTTTTTGTATTAGCAAATGCAATAAAAATTAAGCAAACTGAAATGCCATGTAGCCTGCCTGCAGGCCTGACATACCCAGTGGAGTTATGTTTCTGGCATATTTCCTGACCCACAATCTAGTCTGCATTTAAAGATCAGCATTAAAATACATGCAAGTGCATTCTCCCCTTTTCATTTTTAGATTTAAGGGGCTTTTTTCATTTCAGCTGAATCTGTCAACTCAAAATACATGCTTATGCTTGAATAAAAATTAGGAAAGCATTATGTCTGTCAGCTAAGTAACTCGGTTTTAAGAAGCCTCACAGCTGTATCACTGTCCTATAACATTGTACAATACAGGATGGGTCGATCTGTGGTTGCAGGAATGTTTGGACAGGATTTAGCAGGTCTTTTCTCATCCAATTTATTGTCCAGTGTTTGAAAAAAACTCCTGTTAGCATGCTATTTCCCCAGGATCCGAGTGTAATACAGCTAACTCAGGACCTTGCCAAAATTTTGGGACTGAAAATCCGCAAAGCTTATGTGAGGAGTAAGGTATGTGTGTGCCAACTGACACTGTCTTTTTCTTAAAACTGTGTTGCAGTTAACACAGTCATAACAATTTATGGCTTTTAAATGGCAGTTTGTGCACATTAATTTTGGCCTGATGTACTTCATAAAGAAAATGCTTTTTTCCTTTTTGACAGCCTGCCTTGAATGTTTTGCGAGGATCAAATTATCAAGATGCATCATGTGATAAGGTAAGCAACATAATCTCCCCATTATGCATCCTAAAATATGTATCTGTACTCTCCCAAGAGGTGCATTCCTCACTGAATTTCTGTTGCATTTATTCAGTTTTCATATGGCTTGTCTTCAGTTGAAGATATAGAAATTGGTAAGTTCTTCTTTGAGAAGCTTCGATTTGATAATCACAGTGGCGCATGGGAAACTTCACTAATCCTGTTGGTCGCCGATATCTTTTAGAAGTGCCTCAGTTGACCCAGGACAGCAGCGTTGTGGCTCCGGTCCCGGCTCCAGTGGTGGTGCACCCATCCCTGAATGAAGCAATGGTGGATGAACTTCCTTCCAACAATATCTCATCTGTGACCCCATCTGAACCTCCAGGCTTTGAGTCTGTTCCCCTGCCTGTGTCTGTACCCACATCAGCTACTCTTCCTGCACTCACTTTTGTAAATGGCTGCAGAACCAGTAAGCCTTGCACAGTGCTTGAAACCAGTCAAGATTTTGATGCAGACATCATAGGGAATGAGCTAGATGATCTGCTGGACCAAGCTGGCCCTGATTCAAGCATGGTTAGCAAGTAGATATGCCCACGGGGCCTTATTGATGGAATACATATGACAGTGTGTTGATATCTGAACAGAAGTGTGCATTTATTTTCCTTTATGGTTGTCTCTTCCTTCAGGTTATTCCTACAGTGAAGGGGCCTCTTCCTTTGCCAACCAGTATTGCCTCAGGCAGTTCCATGTCGAGTTCATTCCTGATGCCAACTCACATCAACCCATTTCTTCACGGTGGTGCCCAGCAGTGCACCGTAACTCTGCCCCCGCTCTATCACAAGTCAGGGTCAAGTGCATATTTTGGTATGGACACTTTTGACGCCCTCCCCCCACCACTGGACTCCTTGGATAGTCTCACCATGACAGAATTCAAAACAGGTATGTTACTGTTCCTCCATAGCTGTGTACTTTGATTCAAATTATTAATACTCCAACAGTCTCATATTGAATAAACAAGATAATTGTCATTCAGATGTTTTTTTTTCCCTCCTATATCAAACTATCAGATTATGCTCCAAGTCCATTCATTCCACAGGTAATTATTTTACATGTTAATTCATTATTAGGCATTTTTGGTCAAGACATTGTCATACACTTAAATTTTATGTTTGTCTTCTTTACATATAGATGAACAATAATGAAACCCCAATGGGAATGGCTGTGGGTATGCCTGAAGTGAAGGGCCTCCCCGGTGCTGTGGATTTAGCAAAGAACCCCTTAGCTGAAACACATGAATTCAAACAAGCCTGCTCAGTGTGCTACGTCAAAACCGGTGAGGAACTGTTTTTACTCTACGCGTGGGTGTGAGGGTGGGTGGTGAGCATCATTCGCCACATGGAAGTATTTTACTGTGGCCTAATTTATTTATTTATTTTTTTCATTTTTATATCCACAGGGCCTGGAGTGCTGGATTACACACTTCATACAGAAGAGCATAAATGCAAAAAGGATGCTTTACTCGGCAGAATTAAACATTTGCCAGACAAAACATGGAAGCTCATTCGGCCCAGACCAACAAAAACCCAATATGTTGGACCTTATTACATATGCAAAGGTAATGTGAAAAATTAACATAAATGGCTACTTCATTTTTGCCGTTCGATCCAGTGTGTGATACTTCTACACGGCATGTATTTCTCTAACTTCATCTGTATGCCGCTGTCACTAAACCCCACTTCCAGAAAATTCCAAAATGCAATAAAAACTAAAATCTGTGATTTGTTAGTTCACTGGATCCTTTGTTTTACTGACAGAGGTACAAAAAAAAGGCTTTCGATGTTTTCACTGGGCAACTTAATTGCACTTGGTAAATATAAACTAATTTAAAATGTAATGCCTGCAACATACAAAAACGCTGGGACAGAGACTAAACAAGACTGAAAAGCTTATAGAATATTCCAGTAACACCTCTCTGGAAGATTCCAAAATTAGCAGGTTAATTGGCAAGTGGTGATGTGATATAATTGGGTATGAAGGGAGCATCCACCACAGACTCGGGCCTTGCAACCAAGGATGGGTCATGGCTCACCACTTTGTGTCAAACTTTGTGAGAGATGGTTCAAAAACAACATTTCTCAATGCAAGATTGCAAATTATTAGGTCTTTCACCACCTACAGTACATAATATATTGAAAATAATCAGGGGAAATCTCAGCACGTAAAGGCCAAGGTTGAAAGCTACTGTTGAACCTACATGACCTTTAGGAGTCATTGCATGAGAAACCCTCACACTACCATGATGACTATAGCCACATGGGCTCAGGAGGACTTTGGAAGCCTGTTGTCTCTTAACACAGTTGGGCACTGCATCCAGAAATGCAATCTAAAACTCTGTTATGCAAGGAGGAAATCATACATCAATTCTGTGCAGAAACACAGCTGAGTTCTGTGGGCCCGAGCTCATCTCAGGTGGACCGAACGACAGTGGAAACGTGCTCTGTGGTTAATTAGAAAATGCAGTTAAATTGGTCAGTGAAAATATTGAACACACTTTGTGTCAGTTAAATAAAGGTTCAAGCATAATTAACAAAGCACAGATTGTAGTTTTTATTGCATTTTGGAAAATGTCCCAACTTTTCTGGAAATGGGGTTTGTACTTTCTGGCACATTTGACACTCACATGTCTGGCTAAGATCTAGCATGTACAATGTTTGCTTTTGTCGTTTCAGAGGTGGCTGTTGGAAAAGAGTGTCTGTACCCTGGACACTGCACGTTTGCATACTGCCAGGAAGAGATTGATGTTTGGACTCTAGAGCGAAAAGGGTTTATCTCCAGAGAGCTGCTCTTTGATCCTTTTGGGCCAAACTCCAATGTACGGTTGACTGTGCCCAAGGTCTTACAGGAGCATCATGGGATATTTATGTTTCTCTGTGGGGTGAGTATATATTTAGACCCTTCATCACAGCATGTAGGACACCAGAGTGCGATGGTTTGTTTTTAATATCTGGTAAAGGCGGTGGTATAGTGCTCCTGGAACTTGATGCTGTTGGTGATGTCCGTTGGCAGCACTATTTTTCATTTCAGTGTGAGGACAAAAAAAAAAAAACAGTCTCACTGTAAACAGATTTTCCTCTTTGAAGATTTCTTACAAGGAAGAATCTTCTGCTGATAAGACAACAGATGGTTGTTCAGAATGAGCCTCATCATTTTTCAGCTCTTGAACAAAATTTGGGGAAAAATGCATTTACATGTAAAAAGTTTGTGACGACTGGAATATGAGAAATGTAAATGGGGTGTTTTTGTTTTTCTGGTGGCCATTAGTAGTTAGTAGGGAGTTTGAGATTTGATGGTACTGTCACATTAACTTTGTGTTTTTAGCTTTGAAATTGTGTTGATATAGCTAAGAATGTGACAGTATATGTCAAAATAAAACTACTGCTGTTATGGCAGTGCTATATTGCTATGTGGAAATACCAACTATGGAACCTCTGCAGTGCCTCATGCTGCATCATAGGAGCCCGGGTGGCCAATCATCAGAGGTCGTGTGAATGTCAGTCTTGTACTGCTTTTATTCCTATTCCTGTAATACATTTGAAAATGTTTTGCTCTGCAGGTGTGCTTTGACCATAAACCCAGAATAATCAGCAAAACCAACAAAGATGACCCTTCGCTCTGCTCTCATCCAGTGACAAAGCATGACTTTGAGGATCATAAGTACGTTTACATTTCATACCTTTGTAAAGCTTAAACAACATTCAAATATATGAGGGAGAAAACAAGCAGGAGAGAGAATTGTGAGCATTGTGGCTCTATTTGTATTCTAGGTGCCTGGTCCACATTTTGAAGGAGAATACAGTCCGTTATTCCAAAATCAGACCTCTAAGTCCCCAGTGCCAGCTGGATCTCTGTCGCCATGAAGTCCGCTATGGCTGTGTGAGAGAGGACGACTGCTTCTACGCCCACAGCCTCATCGAGCTGAAGGTCTGGATGATGCAGCATGAGCTCGGTAAGACAGCTTTTTTTTTTTTTTTTCTTTAAATAGTTGAGCTGGTTGGTGTTAAAATGATTTTATTTCCACTCTGTCAACACGGCACCCTTTCAGAAGATCGGATTTTTTTTTTTTTACTTTGATTTTGCATCATACAGGTATCACTCATGAAAGTATTGTCCAAGAAGCAAAGAAGTACTGGAATGCAGCAGCTTCGTTACAGGGAACCCAGGCAAGCGTCACATAAGACCTCTTTTCACTGGCTTCTCATGTTAATGGCTTATTTCTTCCCAATGTTGACTCAAAATGATGTATTTATTCTTGCTAACACTTTATTAAGATCAAATATAGTCTATGAAACAGTCATATGTTGCCTGTCAGATACACAACTTGTAAATGATTTTACCTGGGTTAAGGTTGTTGTCTCCTCAGTGACTCAGGTGCGGCTTGATTGGGGTGTATTGTTGGCTAAGTCTCCTTTCACTGTGTCACTGCTGCTTTGTGTTAATCACAAAGATTTGAACCTCTTTCAAATCTCAACAGCTTTCCAATGCCCAGAGGAGGTTTGGGCCTCCAAATCTGAAGATGATGTTTGTCTGTGGCCAGTGCTGGAGAAACGGCCAACTAAGTGAAGCTGACAAAAACAAGAAGTATTGCTCAGCCAAGGCGAGACACACGTACGTATTTTGAGAGGTCTTTGTACACATACAAGATGAACATGGTGAACTGATGAATGAGCCAGTACATTCCAGTCTGTCACCACTAAGTCCAGCTCTAACTCTATTTCAGGTGGGCAAAAGACAGGCGGGTGGTGCTTGTAAGTTCCAATGAAAGAAAAAAGTGGACAACAGTCAGACCACTTCCAACTAAAAAGCCAATCCCATCTCAGTTTGAGGTATGTGCCTGACCATTTTTCCATCCTAGGTTTGTATGTTGTGTATCTAATCAAGGATCGGCAAATGTAATTTCCCTTTTTTAGATATGCATGCATGTGAACGCTGGCAAGAAGTGTCAATACATTGGAAATTGCACCTTTGCTCACAGCATAGAAGAAAGAGACCTTTGGACCTACATGAAGGAAAATAACAGTGAGTTTTGTTAAGGAGACTGACTTCTTACCTGACACAATTTAATTAGTATGTGATGCACTGCAAGTAATCACCCACTTCATCCCTTCATTTAGTTCCAGATATGGATCAGCTTTATGAGCTATGGCTACAGTCTCAGAAGCCTGGCTGGGGTGAGGAAACCTCCAGTAACTCGGTTCGGGAGAATGGAAAACAGATCCACATGCCAACAGACTACGCTGAGGAAGTGGTGAGTGAAGTGTAATTGTCTGCTAGTGTAAAAGGTGTGTGTGTGTGTATATGAACTGGTCACTGGCCTAGTGTCACTTTTGTTCTGTGGTGAAATGCTGTGAAATTATTATTTAATTTCTGTTCAGTTTAGGATCAGTTTGCATTGTCCCTGGGGTTTCTGTACCATAGAAAGGCTTAATGGCACTGCACGCAGGTGGCATGAGATTTGCATCAAAACACCTGCACCCATTATTTTCAATGAAAGCCCACATACCGACCACAAACAGATGCGCATCCCTGTTTCGGGGCACTCTACTGTTCTATTTTCCCGGCGTTGATGCACGTCAAAAGCATAAAACACTGAAGTACTCATCCATTTCAGTAGTCTCACCACTGAATTTGCACTGTCCCCGGTGTGTGTTACAGGAGTCGTGTGAAGCTGTGACGCAACACTTCCTGGCCACGGTCCCCTTTAAGCACAGTGCCTGTTTTTGCAGAGCACCTTAGTCGAATGAATGTAAAAAGGTTACATATCAGAATGTATGTTTAAAACAACAGTGAGTTATATGCACTGAAAACTAACGGAGAGGTCACTTGATCACACAAGGACACTTAAATTGCCAACAGGAAACAACAATCGGTGACGTTTTAAAGTTTGTGAGAGATAAGATCGTCAAAAAAAACTTGCTCATGAAGCCAACACATACTAAATTAGCTAAGTTGTGTTAACTAAGGAAGCTAGTAGTTAGTTGATGGTGCAAAAATGCCAATTTAGAATTTCCTTTGAATACTACGCATGTACCACAATGCTTGGAAAAGGTCAGTGTAAACGGACCAAAGGCAGAGATTTGAAGTATGAATAGGAATGTGTGCGTTTCCCTGGTCAATGTAGGCACAAGGGTATGCACAAGGCACGTCTAGCCCTAAGGGGATTCGGCTTTTGCTGTGCAAACTGTCTGAGTGGACAAACTTTTGGCGTGCATGCGGAAGTCCATGTGAAACCGGGAAGGCGATGAAAATTACATCACTTGATCGTAGCGGACATGCAGCTGTGCAAGCCCCTGAGCCTTCCGAAAACCCTGGTCCTGTAGTGAAAGAACAGACTCATTAGCAGCGTTGTATACTTTTGGTAGATCATTTTGTTGTCAGGATGTGTTAATGTACCGACTATTAGTACCTGGTGGGTAAATTGTGTGAACATTCTGATAAAATCATGTTATTTGTTAAGCGATTTAAAAAAAACTGATAAGTGTGAATGATTAAGGAACAGATGGTAATTAGTTATGTAAATGAGGTTTGTGTGTTTTCACAGGCTGGCAATCACTGTTGGCTGTGTGGTAAAAACTGCAACAGTGAGAAGCAGTGGCAGCAGCATATCACTTCAGAAAAACACAAAGACAGAGTTTTCAACTCTGAGGACGATCAGAACTGCTGGCAGTATCGTTTTCCCACAGGCACTTTCAAAGTTTGTGAGAGGTAAGATCGTCATCCGCAGTATGTCACAGCGTACGTCTCCGGTTTCCAGCATGATATCGGCAATTTTTGATGGCTGACATCTGATCCTGTGTTTTGACAGGTTCTTGAAAGGCACGTGCACAGAAGATGACTCGTGCAAGCTGGCACACGGGGAGCAGGAGCTAAAAGAGTGGATGGAGCGCAGGGAATTCCTTTTGATGAAACTTGCCAAAGCCAGAAAAGACCATCTTATAGCACCAAATGACAATGACTTTGGAAAATACAGTTTTCTGCTAAAAGACATTAAATAATGACGTGATGACAATATTTATCCCCACTTGCAAGTAACGCAGTATTCAGACAGTCTTGAGCCAGGTGATCCTTGAGGGCCTGAGTTGCACAGAAAGATTTTAGAGAGCGCATTCAGAAGCCAGCCCTCTGACTGGTAGCTGGTTTAATGTGATCAGAAGTACACGACCGTTGTCATTAACAGCAGATTCTCAGTGTAAGACACATGGAGCTTTGCTATGCACCTTTCAGTAGGATAACTGAAAATGGTGATGAAAACAGCATGTGTGAACCTTGATGAGAGATGTTGAGATATCTAGCATTTGACCTAAAAAGTTCTTTTCATAACCAGTTTGTATGTTAACCCTTATCCTACAGTGAGTTTTAAGTATGGGCTCCTTGAATCGAAAGTTCAGTTGACACTTATTTTAATCTGTCAACATAGGTCGTTTTCCATTTATCTAATAGTGTTACCTGTGTAATGGGCACCACACCAAATAAAGTTTTTTTTTTTTTTTTTTTTTAATCTGTTTAATCTGCTGGTTTATTACACATCTGTAACCAGAGGTGGACGAAGTATTCAGATCTTTTATGAATAATACATTGTTAAAACACAATTACAAATTGAGTTGAAAAGCTTAAAGTATTATGAACAAAGTGTATTTTGATTATCAAAAGTAAAGCACTCAATGCAGAAACAATGCTATTTTACATCATATCTAAAAATATAGTAAATGTACAAGTACTAGGAAAAAAAAATACTTTACAATACACGCAGTACCTCAGTAAATGTATTTGTTAGACCATTCTAACAAATTATCTTGTACAGCAATCAAACTTTTTTCCTAGCACAGTCAATCCTGATGCAACATGTAGAAACTATTTAGCACAGAAAGGTAGACAATATCTGTAGAGCACTCTTGGTGTCATATCTTCTGTAAATGAAAACACCAAGTCATTAAACTACTGCTATGACAACCAGACGCCCCCATAAGTGGGCACCATTTTGCTCCCTAAGCTTTAGCAAATCAATTGCAGGGGTGATAATTAAGCACAAGGCCAGTCATTTTCTACATTAACAGTATTTTCAACACTCCCTGTTGAAAATACTCTCAATACTCAGACTCAGTTCTGAGACTGAGTTAATATACACCGACCAGCCACTTTATTAGGTACAACCGTATGCCATGCAGTGCAACACTTCCACCTTCACATCCTTGTTTATGAAGCTCAAACAGTTTCAGTTTTTGGTGAAATTGTCATAAATTCAGAGGGGTTCCTAATATTCTGGCCCTCTCATGTATGTAGCTGGGAAGGACAAAAATATAGACAGCTCTGAATATAATGTAGTCCAGTACAACACCACCTTTAACTATGACCTCAGTAACAAACATAATTGAATTTATACATTTATGACCATTTCACCGAAAACAAACAGTTTGAGCTTCATAAACACAGATGGAAGGTGGAAGTGTTGCACTGAATGGCATACGGTTGTACAGGTGTGCCTATTAAAGTGGGTGGCCAGTGGAGAAAATGTCCAGGCTTGTTAATTTAGCTGTTCCACCCATGTGTTAGCAATTGTCATTTATAATGTACAACTCTAGTTCTCTCTATAAGTATGATTTTCTTGGGGCAGGGGCCAAGTGGAAAAAAAAAATCATTAAAAGCTGTTGTGTGTCACCATTCACTGTCAAAATATGCACAAACACAAGTCTCTCTAGTCACAGCAAAGCTGCTCGTACGTCCTACCTCACAGAGTGGAGCGTGACCTCAGGGACAACCTGCTGTTCAGTCCTGTCATGCAGTTTTTCATCTGTCAACAAACACATCAGTATCACAGACCCAGCTGGACACACCACACGATCAGGTCGTCCTGCCACCAGCGTGGCAGCGTTTCCACCCACAGCTCTGCCTTCAGGCCAGCACCTGCTGCAGGTCCTCCACCTCCAGCTTCCACATCCGTCTGTGAAGCACAGCGAGCTCAGAGAGATCTGCCATCTTCACTGCACGGATGACTGGCTCCGGGGAGACTGCTTGGATGACGCCCATCACCATGACATATTTGCCTGTAACAACAGCAGCAGGTGGTCGATTGTTCCGTGACAATAGATTCAAGGAAACAAGGATGGTGATAGGAGAGATCAAGACATTATTTTCAGGATTACTGCACCTACTTCAACCAGACAGAATTAGAAGTGGTAGCCGTTTGCCATAAGGTGGGGAAAAAAAAAAATCTAAAACGAATACCTGCATTTTTCTTGACAAGCCACAGCAATGCTTCATGTTTCAAGCTCATGACGCTCCATTCATAAGAGCCCTAAAGCCTCAACACACTGATTGTTTTGTTAACAGAAATCTTTCACACCATGTTCCAGAAATGTTTGGTTCTACATCTGAAAACAAAGAGGGCAACTTCACTGTTTTTCTGTTAAAACTAGATAAATGTGCAAAGTGATCTGGAAGAAAAAATATATTTTTTTCCAATTTTCACTAACATAATAAAAGGTGTAAACAGTCAACCTGAGACAACTTGTCTGTCAGATTTTTTAAAAATCTGGCCCACGATTTTTCTGGTTTTACATGGTGTGAAGGTTTCCCAAACAAATGTTTTATACAGGCTTTAAAACAGTTTGTCAGTTGATACTGTCTTGCATTAGAGCTGCAATAAAAGAATAGAAAACAGTGAAAATAATTGATAACAAATTTGATAACCAATTAACTTTTTTTTTTCTTCCCAAAGAAAAAAAAAAAAAAGATCTGGATCCAACCTCTTCTTTGAGAGGATTTGCTGTTTCTCTGTTTAACTTTATTCCAAGTTGTATATTTTTGGATTTTGTCATGTTGGACAAAATAAGGCGACGCTGGACTGTGGCAAACTGGGACGGACATTTTTCACTGTGCTCTGACATTTTATAGACTAAACGATCAGTGATTCAAGAAAATGCTTGGCAGCTTGGCGTTCAACACCATCATCCTGGACAACCTCCTCCAACCTTCTGACAGACAGGAAGCAGAAGGTCAGGCTGAAGAAAACCACATCCAGCACCCACACTATCAGCACAGGTATCCTCCAGGAATGTTTCCTCTCCCTGCTACAGTTTTCCCTCTACAAAAATGACTGCACCTCAGAGGACCCCTCTGTTAAACTCCTGAAATTCACAGAAATAACCATCAGAGCCAGCCTGCCCTCCAATGAGGACCTGTACACCTCACGGGTCAAAAGGAGGGCAGAGAAGATTTCTGATGACCCCTCACATCCTGGACATGAACAGTTTGAACTCCTCCCCTCTGGACGGTGCTACAGGTCACTGTGCGCCAAGACAACCAGACACAGGGACAGTTTCTTCCTCTGGACCATCAGTCTGATGAACACCTGAAGTCGAGCTGCTTGTTTTACCTGGTTTAATTACAGCAGTTGTGTTTGTTAATTTAACCTTGACCTGTTTTGTGTACTTCTATGGAAAACTGAAACAAAGCTTTACCACATATTAAAGACGAACTGTCTTCAGCTCTTTACATATGACTTATTTGATCAATCAGAAACCAACTTCAGCACTTACCTTGGGACAAACATGGCTTCC
The DNA here is from genome assembly GCF_001952655.1 of Monopterus albus. NCBI lineage: Eukaryota > Metazoa > Chordata > Actinopteri > Synbranchiformes > Synbranchidae > Monopterus > Monopterus albus. The sequence continues at coordinate 3,181,361 of NW_018127985.1, read as the reverse complement.
CTTTGGGAATGTTGTTGACGCCCTGAACAGCAAACGTGCCCGTCTCGTCCATTAGCAGCACCGCGTTCCTGTCCAGCTGGACCTCCAGTACGGTCCCTTGCATCCACACCAGTGACACCAGCAAAGACCGACCCCTGCCCAGTCTGATGAGCCATCCATCTCCGCGGTCAGCCGTCCTCAGCTGGCCGGACAACACTTTAACGGGTGGAGGACGTTTGCACATAACCGCTGTTGTTACTGCTGCAGCTGTGTCCAAACGACGGTCCACCACGACTGGAGAAGTTTGCTCCACCCTCGTCCCATTTTCCCGCCAAGCAGAATGTTTAGCCGGAAATTGTTTCGGGCCGCATAAACGTCACTTCCGTTCAGGAATTTTCAGAGCAAAAGCACCACTGTACTGTGTATACTGTGATTTTATGTTGCTATACCACACACATTTTTTTAATTGTTTTCAAGGTACATATTTTTGTTGAAACCTTACTCTCCATTTCCTGTAATACTGTGCTTAGTTTTACTCAATTGAACATTTTTTAAATGTTACAGATAATAAACGTTCCTACACATTACTTCAAATTGAAGTGCTCTATTGTCCTACTGACAAAACAACTAAACATTCTGAAATTCTTCACTTACACAACGCTGATGAAACACTTCATTCTAACTCATTTGCTGACATAAAGAGCTAAAGGTTTTTATACGGATCCTTAATGAACCATAGTGTTGTGCTGCCTGTATAAACTGTTTAGACCAATGCATGTTAGGTTTTGACACTGCAAGTGCTATTTCAAGAAATGATCTACAGCTATTGAGAAAAACTGCAAACCCTGATGGCAGACAGGACAAACAACAATGATTTTATTTCATTAAATAAGTTTTATTTCTTTAAGAATAACTGAAGAAACATGTTAGCAATTTCTGTACAATTGTTTCATTGTTTTCTCTTGGATTTGCTGAAAACCTTGAGTGATCAACAGGGCTGAGAAATGTTACGCTGCCACATAGTGCACTTTTAACCTAAAAAGAATATGATTAGTCCACAGACATCTTGTCTGTTTCCTTCCAATATATTCCTAAAAGTTCTCCTCCACTGATGACTCCACTTTCATTTGTCACCGGCTCTTTCTCTTAATCTCAGTCCATCGCTGTCAAAAATGAGGCACATTAGAAATACTGCCATTTCCCAAGGACTGTGTCTTTGATTGCATCGACAAACTGTGCAGGCACCCAGTAGACCCAATATTGAGAAGCTTCTGTTGGACCCAACTGAAAAGCCTAGAAAAGTGGGGGGGAAGACACTGTATGTACATCAAATGGTTTCACATCTGTTCGCAAATATAATATATTTAATGTAAAACAGGCCATCTGTAGGCATTATACCAGATACATCCTTCTAAAAGGTCCGCTGAGATAACATGTAGCCCATAAAATGTAGATTTCTGCCAGCTTGCACCATCACAGCAATTTAAAATATTCCACATTCAAAAGGCCTCAGAGTTGGGTTTACTGTGTCTAACACACCACCTCTCATACGACCTTCAAATACAAAATTCTTTTTGCACTATATTACAGCCCACTTCAGCAACACAAAAATGATTTCTGATGACTTTCACAATCACTCATGCTGTTCATGCTTATAAAACACCTACAGTTTACTCCTTATATCCTCCTCCTTACCTATACAGAATAAGTAAACAGGCTGGGTCACTAATATCAGTGGCTGACTTAAATGAGGAAAAGCTTCAATCACACTGACATTTTAAATCATTCTCATCTTCTCTCCACAAATTTTCAACTCGTCAGTGATGCAGGAATGTGCTTTGAACGAGTTTTCCCTTCTTCCCGCCTTTTTTTTTTTTTTTTTTTTATAACACAAAGCAATGCCACTGTGATTCCACTATTCTGCATCAGAATATAGCCCAACATTTCTGCACTACAGGTGTACAAACACAGTGGTTTAAATAAATACAGTTGAAGTCAGACGTTTACATACACTGTAGCCAAACTCCTTACATTTAGTCCTATATAGGTCAGTCTGGATCACACACACTTTTTCAGTTCTGCCCACAAATGTTCTATTGGATTGAGGTCAGGGCTTTGTGATGGCCACACCAGTACCTTGACTTTATTGTCCTACCTGATTAAACAGAGTTACTTCTACTTCTCTGACAATGAAGAACACAAGTGCCTTTAGACATAAAGGTTAATTTACAGAAGGCACTGACATTTCTCACTCCACTGCAGAGCCCAAAACAGCAGAACGATGACAACATCACTCTGATGCACACATACAACACTGCATTCTGCAGTGTACAATTCAACCCGTGCCTACTCAAAAGACCCTAAATACATGTAGTTTATTCTAATGGAGTTCAAAAAGCATTTCTGGTCTACTCTTTTGCTTTTCTCCACACAAATATCATATGAGATTCCTGGCTTTGCTCAGTACAAGAACAAAAAAAATAAGTCTGACATGCAGGTAGCAGCAAAAACAATTACCATCATGTGATAGTCCTCGTGGCCTTCAATGGGTTCAGACACTACATTTTTAATGGAGCCCATTGGGACTTTCTCCGTTCTCTCTGTACAGGTAAACACACACACACAAACAGACAAGGTAATCATCACTATATGTGCTGCAGTAAATTTGGCAAAATGAGGCCAAGTGTAATCTCACCTTTTGTTCCAATCCACAACTGATCTTGCTCCAGTTTGAATGTCAGTCTAACTTTTCCTCCAGACTTGTTATACATTCCGGATAAAGGCACTGTTGGTAATCGTTCCTGTCAGTGACAAAAAGCAGTTAGTCAGTGGTGGAAGAAGTACTCAGACCCCTTACTTAAGTATAAGTAGCAATACAACACTGTAAAAATACTTTGTTACAAGTAAAAAATACCGCACTCAAAATGCTACTCCCGTACAAAAGTATTAGCATCAAAAACACACCTAAAGTACTAAAAGTATTCATTATGCAGAACGACACATTTAACATTAGCAATTACTGATACATTATTATGTGCATCATGTTTAATGTTGCAGCTGGTGGTGGTGGGGGCTAGTTTTAACTAGCTTATATGCTCATAATTTGCATTACTGCTGGATAGCTTGTGAATTTCTCACCAGGGATCAATAAAGTTATAGAATCATACTGTATTCTTTGTATTATCTGGATCTGAAAAGTAACTAAAGTTATAAAATAAATGTAGTGAAGTAAAAAGCACAATATTTTCCTCTAAAATGTAGTGAAGTCGAAGTATGAATTTGAGAACAAAAAATACTTAATTAAAGTACAGATACCTCAAATTGTACCATAGTTGATGAATAAATGTACTTAGTTACTTTCCACCACTGTCTGGCTACAGATTTAAAACAGCATTAAACTGCTTTGTCAGTCAAAACAAAGCAAACAAAAAAAGGGACTGATCATCGTCTCTCACCTTTGCTCCTTTAATAGCAGGCATTACGTCATCTGGTTTACCTTTATCCAAAACTTTCCTGTGTTGCTGAAATAGCAGTGCAGGTTTAATCACATCACAAAATGTGCATAAATATTTTACTATATTCTGCAACAATGTCATTAATCTTACCTTTTGCCTGCATAA
>NW_018127985.1:3167753-3177700 GCF_001952655.1 Monopterus albus | reverse complement strand
GTATTCACAGCTAATACATCATTTATTGTAGAGCCTACCACCATTATTTTTGCACCATTTGTAATCTTTATTTCACGTAGCGTCTTGTCCTCTGGAAGCAAGCCTTTGTACATCACTTTCTGCATGGCCGGTGGAAGACCTGTGAAGGCAAAAGAGAACAAGCATTGAGGCTGTAGTCTTTGTGATTCAAGCTAATAACCCCTTATAGCATTCACTTTAAAATAAACAACTGTAGGCTCTCACCAGTGAGTGAGTGGATCCTCTCTTTTAGTTTGGCTCCGGTGCTATCAACAGGAATTTTCAGATCATATTTATTCTTGTTCCAGATAATCTTCAAGTCCACAGTCTCTTGCTTTTCGTCTGAGTCATCCCCATTGCTAATACTAGAGTCCTGAGTTGTGGCGTCTTCTGCATCTGTGTGAGATGCAGTTTCTGCTTCACTTTTTTCAGCATCTTCATCCAGTGGTTCCGTTTCTTTTGGCTTTGCCTCAGTTTCCATCAGGACCTCTTCACTTCCTGCAAGAGCATGAGAACTCTGATTTAAATCTATTATATGACATGTATGCAGCTATGGAATTAACACTGTTAGTTTAAGAATATTATATCCCACATTTCCCACACAGATAAAATATTCAGAAATACCCTTAAGCTTGTCCTACTAACCAGTGTGAGCATACATGTCTTTCTACAATTTCATTAATACAGTGTATAATACATGCAGATTACATAAGACCAATTTTTCTGTCTTTAGGAAATGTATCTATTCTTGCTGTTTAGTAACACAATTAGAAACAGCCCAGTTATGTTTCAGTTTAGTTGTTGAAAGTGACAATAACACAACGCTAAGGATCTTCTAAAGGCTAAACGTGTACACATTTGCTATGATTTATTATGCCTTTAAAATACCCAGCCTTGTGGTATTGAATGTAATAACGTCAGACAAAACTTTTCCATGTCTACCATACTAATTTTTACATTTAAAAAAAAATTGTACCACACTGTCCCACCCTCACTACAAATAAATTCACCGCTTTAAGTTACTTTTGGTCCTCACCATGGGTTCCTACAGTATTTTAACACAATAAGTAGCCTCTTGTTCACATATCTGATTCCTCTCAAGTCACGCTATCTGTAATTATAAACTTTCATATATAGAGAGAGACAGAGACAAACTGCTTACAATTCTTATGTCTCTCTAATGCATGTCTCTCTCTTTTGAAATAAAATATATATATTTGGTTTAGATACATTGCCCTATATTTCCACGCAATGTATAAGTCAACTTTATGAAGTGCATAATGAAGTTTCTTTCTCTTTTTCCAGTTCCTGCCATCGCTTTCTGGTGAACAGCTCTTTCTTGTATGTTGGGTGAGGGGGCAAGTAAGAGCACACCTCAACCAAAACACATATGACTTCTGAACTAATATATGTCCTCGCAAAACCACATCTGCCCTAGTAAAACAACTGGCCTTACATATTACAAAACTGGTAACGTTAATATAACATATAGTTCGTCAATACCCCGTGGCTACTATTTATAACGTAACCATATTTAGTTAGCTCTTTACCAGCTATAGTTAAACATTTCAGACCCAAAACTGGTGAAATATTCTGACATTTCCGTTAACGTTAGACTTCTACAGATCCAGCTATATTTGACTGCTGTTAGCAAACGTTAGCGTTAGCCAGCTACAACACTGGTGGACATGTAAAGAAAAACGTTACGAAGAGGCGTAAACTTACGCTGCATTACATTATTAGCGTCAGCTATTAACATGTCAATTAGGAACAAGTGCTAGTTCATTAACAGTATTAGGCTCAACATAAAGATATTAAGGAAATACTTCTAGATCTTCTCAATACCCACCATCCTGCGTCGCCATGATGATTGTGTACAATCTCTTGTAGGTTGTAGCAAAGAGATTACAAGCGGTAGGATGATATCCGATACCCAGGAAACAGAGGTTCAGCACAACTAAAGTCGTTCTCAGGCACACATTTAAGTGTGACAACAAAACAAACTGGAATAAAACAGTAGATATTTTTACAATGACACAATATGTGTTGCTATACTTACAGTAAACAGTTCAAACGTTCTTCAGTTAGCTGAAACGGTTGGGCAGAAAAACAGAATGGAAAAAACGCATGCGCATTAGGAAATAACTGGTACTAAAGTTTGTTTCGTTGACAAAAAATGTTGCTCTCAAAATAAACCATATAATAAGTCAATATAATATAATAGAAAATTATAGTTTAAATATATGCATTTTTAAATTAGAATAACTCAAAACAAGAACCGTGTAACGTAGCCACATACGGGAAGTTAAGCAAACACGGAAGCGAGTGGGGGTGAATTTCTAGCTTTAAAAAGCTTCTTTGTTGTTGTGGCAGCAAATACAGACACGAGAGCTGGCACTTTTCTTGAACGCTATTGGTTGAGTTTTCTTCGTCTCTCACATTCTTTGACGTTTGGAAATTATAATGACGCATCGTCGCCAACTATTGGTTTTTCTGAAACCCATTAAACTATTTCAAATTAAAATGTTCTTTGATTCACGTTCATTTTATCTCACTGGCTCAAGTCTGTCAAGGACGGGAATCCCAACAGCTTGAGGAGAATCTCCCCCAGCTCCAGTGACGCTGATTATTGGAATTACAGTAGCCTAATCGGAGAAATCGTTCCACTTAAATGAATATTAAACAATACAATGTAATAAAGACCAATAGCCTATAAGTTTTGAAGATGATTTCCTGTGTCCTCTTGTGGTAGGCTATTACTGATCACCTCTTATAACACTAAGAGTGTAGGGTTATTGTTTACGTGATCATTATAGGCTACATTTGTATAGTTGTTTCACAAATAGCCTATAGTGGCTGAAAACACGACTAATTTCCCTCTTAAAATAATAATAATCACCTTTATTTGGCCAAGTATGTTACACACACAAGGAATTTGTTTCCGGTACATAAAATATTCAAGTAAAATGCCAGTAGGCTACCTCAAATTTGTAGCCTATTAAACACAGTATCTAGTTCCACCGCACCGCAGTTAAACCCAGTGCGATGACGCATTGTCGCCAACTATTGATTTTTCTGAAACCCATTAAACTATTTCAAATTTTTAAAAAAAAATCGTTGTCATATGACTCCTTTCCCTGTTCCTCCTGGTCCCCTCTGGAAGGCAGTAAAACTAAATGAGTGTAGATTATCACAAACTACACAAGAAGAAGAGGGAGCAAGAGGGGGGTGACGATAACCATGAGGACGAGGTCCAGGGAAAAGAGGAAGACCGCAAATTTGCTTTTAATTTAAGTCACAAGCTGTCATGCGTATAACAGGAGGGAAGTACCACTGTTGTTGAGTGTGGCCCTCACTCTCCACTGCACGTCTCCTCTTTTATTGAAGCTATTTGCGTGTGCAACTGGAAACAAACAGTAAAGTCAGTTTTCCTGGCGTAACTTTGTCGATAGGCTATGGATGTATCCGTATGAGCTTTCCTTCATTTGCAGACTGCTCGACATTACCAGCGGGAATAAAGTTAACATGTACGACGATTAAAAAAACACAATGGCAGACAGACGGATTTTAAACGTTGTGATTTTGGGTGTGGGATTTCTGTTCATTTTCACCGCCTTTACCACCTGTGGGAACGTTGAAGTAAGTTGACAAACTTCTTCTAGTCTACTGAAAGGCACATCTGTTTCCAGAAAAATGAGAAAACCCGCAGAGAACGCTGCGTCGAGCTGAGATTTTTAATGGATGTAGCAGATTTCCTGACTCCCCACGCTGCTCCAACACGTCTGATAACACACGCTATTAACACAGCTGTGTAATTCTAAATATATATTTTGGTAACACACATACACTTTCTATAGCTGTGAGGGCACTCATTAACATAATGCATTCCATTGCCCCCTACCCAGCCATCACAACACCACCACTAACTCCTTAAACCCACAGCCCGTTGAAGTTGTGAGGACTAATGTCTACACAGTTCAGGGGTGTGCAGTTAGGTTATTACAGTTCTATTTTTATGTGTTCTGCAGTAGGTAGCTGTGTGTCAGCCACTTCTCCTGTTTCTAATTCACTTCGCTGTTTGGTGGAATTATCAAACCAGATGTGTGACTTGAGCACATAATTGTGACCCATCTTGTGTGGTCTAAGCTAAGCCTGTGTCTCAGAGGTTTTTTTTTTTGCTTATTATTTTCAGCAAACTGTGGTGAAAAGCCTGGAGAATGACACTTTCACTGGAAGTGGGTACCACAGGTAGGTCAGGCAGGTTCCCATCCTCAGATCAACCTGAAGAACAGGGAACATATTGCTGCTCATTTTAATAAACAAGCACATTTTAAAGTAAAACTGAAAAAAATGATTCTCTTTGCCTCCTTTACAGTCTTGGAATCATCTATGGGGTCTTTGCATTTTCAAATTTACTTGCGCCAGCGGTTGTTGCAGTAATTGGACCAAAAATAACATTGTTTTTGAGTGGCCTACTTTACAGGTAAACAATGACATGGTAATTACAGGATGTTGACAGAGATTATGAAGCTGAAACATGCTGCTCATTACTGCTCCTCATGTTTTGTGCCTAGCGGGTACATTGCTGTATTCATCATCCCCTCAACATGGTCCTTTTACTTCACCTCTGTGCTCGTCGGCATAGGAGCAGCCAGTATGTACCTCTCCAACCAATATGAAGTCACTTGTACTGCGTTTGGTTACAGTACTGATGAAGCTACTACTGTTAGGGCTTAAAATGTATGTTTGCACCAGCATGCAGATTATATTTAACCCTTTAAGTTGACTAGTGACAGTGATTATTAACTTTATTTTACACTTGGAGATATCCTCAAATGGGGGAGAAGAGTTTCCAGGCAAACTCCCAAAGTGTATTTGTTTAAAACTACTCTCTTTTGTTTCTGAAAACATCATCCATTACTCTCCCTATTTACCTTATTATGCAGCAGCCTGACACCTGGGCTATAATGTATTGAGTTATTAAAATATTCAAATCTTCTTAGTATTAGTTAAATTTGCCTTAATTTAACAATGTCTCTGGAATTTTATCTTACTTAATTTTTCTTACAGCAGGGAAGCAACGAATAATTTCATTGTAGTGAAAAATGCTCATAATTTCTCACACGGTTCCATATGTCTTGCTTTGTCCAACCACTAGTCCAAATCCCAAGACTATAACTGTATATATGATGAAGAAAAGCGTTTCATTTTCAGGTGTGAAAAGCTGAAGATAGGAAATGCACTTTTCTTCGAAACATGGCACGGCCAGTAGATTATCCAAATACTGCATATGTCAATTCCTGGTCTGTTGGATTAATTGACAGTTTACTCATATGCTAGATTTCAACCAGAACAGACAGCTTTCCTTTTGTTTTTGGTTTGGCACATCGTGACCCATATACAAAAAAATGCCCATATGAACATTTGAACAGGATCCAGTGGCTTAAGAACAGCTTGAGATACTAAGGCACAGAAATACTTTAACTTGGTTCCTCTTGCTTTTCACAGCCAATGCAAGCTCAGAGTCTGTGTTAAAATTTATATAGTGTTTAATCTTGCATGCAGGGATTATCAGGACTGGGACACGATGATACGTATAAACGCTATATACCAATTTAGACCTTAAATGGGTTAGAAGCTGTTGCTGTAAATAGCGTGCAGCACCTTGAGCTTGCCCATAGATGTTAGTGAAAATGCAGAGAAAGCTGTGTTTACTGGGAAAATGAAGAAAAATTATTTGGGGCTGTTTTAAATGCAGCCTGAAATCCTCACAGTGTGATGAATTTTTATCATGTCCCCGGGCTACTGTGTGGTTAGACGCATTACTTACCAACAGAGAAGGATAATTATTCACCCTTCATGTGGGCAATTACTGGTTAATTTTTCTTTTTCTTTTTTTTTTGTGTGTGTGTGTGTGTGTGTGTGTGTGTCGGTCCCATATGACTCCTCTCCCTCACGCTCCTACAGTGCTGTGGACAGCTCAAGGACAATTTCTGGTGGAAAACTCAGAGGCCTCCACCAGCAGCAGGAACACGGGGATGTTCTGGGCTCTCCTACAGTGCAGGTATTCAGATGCTGACAAAGTAAAGTCCAGTCTTTCTGTCCATTCAGTGCTCAAAGATCCCATTGCCCTAACACCATTAACTCCATAGAATTTCAAAGATTTATTAAAACTACAATTCATTGTAATTATTTTAGTCGATATACAAAATGTGATTCTTTGAAATGATTCAACTATGGCCTTCAGTGAATTAAATATCTATTTGAAGATCAAAAAATCCTCCTAATTGGCCCTCTAAACCAACCCAAGGTCAAGGTTAAATTAGACATATTTCATTATTCCTTCCTGTGAATACATTCATGTTTTTGTTCCACCTCTTCCAGTTAATGAAAGATATAATTACAGTGGAGCAGCTAAAATCCTGTCTTGTCTACATTTTAGTCTGACAGGATATTGCTATATGTTTCATTTTAAATTATATTTCATAAATCGTGTTACAAATTGCAGCCCTGTGATAGACTGGCGACCTGTCCAGGGTGGACCCCGCCTCTCGCCCAGTGTTGGCTGGGATTGGCTCCAGTCCCCCCTCGACCCCGCTCAGGAATAAGCGGTGTAGATAACGGATGGATGTAATTTCTCAGCAAAAACTACAAACTTACTCTTAAAACCAAGTTCTGCAGGGGAGAGGTTCGGCCCTCTCATCTCTTGTATTTGTCCCTGTGCGCTTGCATGCTAGCTTGAACAACTAATTTGTACTTATTAAAATATGCAAATTGAATTAGTATAATAATTACATTGACTGTCACCTGCACCAAAACTCACAATAGGGCAGTGCTAATCTGACTCCACAGTGGTGATCCCTGCCACAGTAAACCTATGAATCAGTCCTTCACACCCTGAGTGTGAGCGCACACACACACACACAGTGCAGTTACTGTTGTCTTTAATGGATCATCCCATTATCCCTCACTGAGGCTGTGGGACAGACTAATTGCTCATCTGCATTTTTTTTTAGTTTAGGTGATATGTAATTAAAGGCATAAACCGAGCACAGCATTTTTCCAGGACTGCACTTTTAACCATGGAAGGCAAATAAAATAAACAGCTTCAAAAATGAATGAGGCGTCCTCAGGGGCATAAGGTGAGCGTCTGATGCAACCAAAACAACTGATGGTGGGTCTGCAGTGCTGCTTGTCTGCTTCTTCTGTCTATCGAACAGGATTTCTCTGCTGACATTTAAGCCTGCTTTTTTAATTGACTGTCCTAACAGGGACACTTCATTAAAAGTCAGAATTTTAAACTCTAAAAAGCCCCAGGAGGTTTGATGCACATGAAAGTTTGGTGATATAATTAAATGCTAGGATGTTCTGACTACAATTTGCACCAATGCTCTGTTTATGATAAAACGTTTGAGAGATGACCTGTCTTGTCCCTGATTGGTCCAAGCGGTGACGACATCATGTCTGTAGTTGGTGTGGAGGCTGATACTGTCAGAGGTTTCTAATGCTTTTCTCACATTAATCAGAGATTGACTTTCACAGCTCCTTCTTGGTCTTACAAATAGAAGCTGATGAAACATCACAACCAGGACCATTTACTGTATTTGCTGCTCTGGGCTGTCAGTCATATCATGATCTTCATCCTTGAGGACAGGAAACTAGCTGTGAACACATTGGTGACAGATCATCAACTTTTAAGATAATATGGTAAAATTTATTTCATTTGATTTATTTACACATCCACCAGCCGAAGAGCGAATTTATCATTTGTTTGGAGATGCGTTTCTGGCCATGAGGTGAATCAGGTCGTTCTCTTGTGGGTCTGTTTTTGCTCCCCACTCCTGAGGAAAATATTTAATTTAAGTTTTTAATTGTACACAGGGCAGTGCTGTAAATAAGCACATTTTCTCAATCTACACTGTATAAATAAAGAACATAATAATAAAAATAAATGTCTGTCTTTTTAGCAACTAAACGCTCCAGATTGTTCACACACTAGTTTCTTTTTTTGTTTGGTGCTGAGCAGGTAGCACACGATCTGCTGGTGGGTTTTTAGAGCATTTTTGCTAAAAACAGCTGCCTGCTGTGGCTGAAAATAAAGTGATGAGAGTGAAGTTTCTGCCCGGGCAGCTGAACAATGAGCTGAAACTCACTATTAAGCTCCATAATAAAGCCAAGGTTTCAGATTCAGGTGATAATCTTCACATTGTTTTCACATTTGATACACTGTTATTAAAAAAACGTTGATTGTAGTGCTTGAAGAACTTGTAAATCTGTAATTCTTTGAAGCTGAGCAATCTGCATCTGCTGATGAAGATCTTGTGATACAATCAAAAGTTCCTGAACAGCTACTAAATTAACCTTGAGGTGGGATTGTTCTGTCAAAATGTCCAAAGCTTTCTATAAGGGTTTAATAACCCACAGAAAATGGAAAACCGAAAATAGCCTCACATTTTTTATGTGAAAACATGAAACTGGAGACAGAAGGTTTTCATCCAGCATCCATGAAATATCGCTATATAAAATATTGTTTTATGCCCTGTCATTTACTCACATGATTTACCTGTTTGCTCTTATTTACAGCATGTTATTCGGCAATCTTTACATTTATTTTGACTGGAATGGCAAAACCGAGATATCAGGTAGGGTTAAAGCATGATGATTAAAGTCAAATTTCAAGAGGATTATATGAGTAATTGGCTATTCTGAATATTATTAATATATTTTAATGTTCCTCTCATAGAGAGCAGCAGGAAAACCATGTTTCTGTCCCTGCTGGTCATATCTGTACTCGGTACGCTCAGCTTCCTGGTCTTGAGAAAAAGCCATGAAGAAGAGGAGATGCTCTCTGAAGAGGAAGAGCAGCCACTGCTCTCAACTCGTGGGATGTAAATAAATATCCTTTAGATAATTACACCCTTTTCACTGTAGTCTCACAAAATTACTCACCTGGAATATATTACAATGCCTGAGCCACTTTTAAAAAAAGGACACCTTGGGTTGAAGTGCTTTTGTCATGTCACATTCAAATATGTTGGAGTGAACATGACAAAAAAAAGTTAATTTTCATACTTCTGACTCACACAGTTTTAAAAACTACTCATTTTTAAAATTACTTGTTTAAAATAGCCCACCTTGGATTTGTAAGGCTTTTTGAGGTACTGTATCACTGCAGTTTTGCTGGCGTTTTAAAGCACTCTTGTCCTTCACAAAAATGATTCTGACCATTTTTCTCCAGATCATTGCGATTTCTGACAGAGTCATGCCTAATCATAGCACTTCACAGAAGTAGGGTGCAATCAGGTGGATTTGGGTCAGCAGGGAGGGAGACTTTGTCTTTGTGAGTGACAGCGGTTAAACACCCTAACCTCTCCAGGCGCTGCCCTCCACACTATTTCAGACATATTTAAATTTCTGACTTGAATGTGGACAAAGCTCGACTCACATCATAAATCATGAAAAACATAGCTGTCACCGCTGAAAGTCAGGGAAAAAGTACCCGGCTAAAATAAGCAAAATAAAGTTTTAACACTAAGTAAATCGACTTTGTGAAACAGACCTAATTTACAGTGGGTACGGAAAGTATTCAGACCCCCTTAAATTTGTCCCTCTTTGTTATATTGCAGCCATATGCTAAAATCATTTAAGTTCATTTTTTTTCCTCATTAATGTACACACAGCACCCCATATTGACAGAAAAACACAGAATTTTTGACATTTTTGCAGATTTATTAAAAAAGAAAAACTGAAATATCACATGGTCATAAGTATTCAGACCCTTTGCTCAGTATTTAGTAGAAGCACCCTGTTGAGCTAATACAGCCATGAGTCTTTTTGGGAATGATGCAACAAGTTCACACCTGCATTTGGGGATCCTCTGCCATTCCTCCTTGCAGATCCTCTCCAGTTCTGTCAGGTTGGATGGTAAA
>NW_018127985.1:3162004-3166641 GCF_001952655.1 Monopterus albus | reverse complement strand
GGGTGCTGTGTGTACATTAATGAGGAAAAAAATGAACTTAAATGATTTTAGCATATGGCTGCAATATAACAAAGAGTGAAAAATTTAAAGGGGTCTGAATACTTTCCGTACCCACTGTAGATGATCTTATGGAAATCTTATTGCCTTATCCTGTTTCTGTCTGTAGCAGATTGTGTTTGCAAACTGTTTTGGGTATCTGCTAGATGCATGTATTCTCTCCCTCCTTTATCAGCTGTAGTTTGAGTGTGTGCATAGCTCCAGCAGCATAACAAGGATTCCTACAGGGAGCAATCATTTTCTGAGAAAGTGCTGTTTTGCTCTCTGTTGGGATTTTTCAGGAAGCCCTGTGATCTCTATGCAGCTAAAGTTTCTTCGATTTGCAAATCACTTCACCTGTTCTTCACTTGAAGGAAGCCAAAACATTGTTTGTGTTTGCAGGCTGCTTGATTTATTTCTTTGTGGAAATCGTAATTAATTTATTTTCTGATGTTTAGGTATAAGCACAGAGCAAACACTGCCGTGCAAGATGCCAAGTCAGAATTCAGTAAGTTTTATCTATGCTTTTGAATAAAACAATTTCGTGGCAATTCACCTTGTATTCTTGACATATTTCAGCCTGGACTAAAGTGGCAGAAAGACCAACAGACTGACATCGATTTCCATGAATCCATGCCAATATAAGAATGCACACTACTATATTTTTCCTTTGCAGCTTTTCACAGTTTTTACACATTATTTCACATTCTGCAGGCAACCTCTAGTTCTCCACATTTCACTGCTCTTAGTCTGAAACCAGCGGGCAGTGACGGGCGGTATCATGTGGATAAAAAAAACCAGCATTACAACAGAGACTACACAGAAACTGCCTGTGTGAGAGAGTTTATTTCAGATTATATCTCTGCTTGTCAACTGAAAACTGTGTTGCGCTTGCACCTGCCTTCAGTGCCGCCTGAAGTTGTTTGGATGATCAGATTACTCTTTGTCTTTGCCTGTATCTTGTATGCACGTAGATTCTTGTACACCTGCTTTAAAGGTATCTGATTTCATCATAGATGTATGCTGAAAGGGCATCCAGGCATATATAAACAAACCTGGTGGGATTTCTTCTTTTAAATTCTGAATTTCCCTAAGCTCCGGGGTGAAAGCTGCTCTTCCACCTGCCTCTGGTTTAGTGAGAGAATCTTTTTCACATATTCTATTTGTATGAACTTTAACTGTCAACAGAAAATGAGGGCTTAATATTAGAATCTTTGTGTGAGCTCAAACCAGAGGGAATGGAGGCGTAGATATATACAGTAATCGTTATTAGCAATTCAGCTCTGTGTATTGTGTCTCCTCCATCACAGACACTATCCTGCAACTTCTGAATACTAAAAGCCTACTGCTCCTGGGTCCGTGCATGGCATACAGCGGTAAGTCTAATGTAAAAAGTACTTTAGCCTCCAGTGAGGACTTGTAGCTACAGCATTTCCTCCTTGTTCTCCAGGCCTCGAGCTGGCTTTCTATAGTGGAGTGTACGGGACATGTGTTGGAGCAACTGCACAGTTTGGAGAAGCAGCCAAAGGATTGATCGGTATCTCTGGGATCGTGGTAGGCGCTGGAGAAATAGTGGGTATGTTTTCTTATCTCAATCGGACCTTTCTGAGCTGATTTATTTCATGGAGTTCAAGTAGAGGATGTTCTTTCCTATTAGGTGGAGGCTTGTTCGGACTGTTGTGTAAGAACAGTGGCTTCAGACGAACCTCTGTGGTGTTCCTGGGAATGGTTGTCCATTTCATTGCGTTCTATTTGATCTTCCTCAACATCCCTGACGATGCCCCCGTCGTCTTTAAAACCACCACTCAGAAAAACCCGTATCTAATTCCAAGGTAGTTAATTTCTCAGATACTTTAAAGGCCAGTTGTGCTTCTCTTTTGTTTTAATAAGTACTTTTCCTTTCTCAGCGTACCCGTTGCCCTGCTGTGCAGCTTCTTGCTTGGACTTGGGGACAGTTGTTTCAACACACAGCTCTACAGTCTATTAGGCTGTGTTTATACTGAACAAAGCACACCTGCTTTTGCCATCTTCAAATTCATCCAGGTAATCCCGAGTTGCCAGTTCTCAGACATTGTTAGCAGAGTTGTGCAAAGCTAGGTTGAAATGGTATCTTGTCAAGTGTGAAATAAATTCACCTGAAGCCCCATTAAAAAGGAAAAGAACAAGACACATGTATGCCTCTTTATCTCTCCTTTTTTCTTTGCTGCAAAATTGGTCTCCTAACCAGAAACAGACCCTCAGAATTGTGGTATTTTCTTTGCATGTTTTCTAAATATTAAAACATGAACAATAATTTAGATGTAGTATATTAGAACAACCATGGTCAATAGGTCAAATTAAGAGAATTTGCCATTTGATGATAGGTCTTTTCATCTTATGCATAATACAGTATTGTACATAAAAATAGAATTAAAATGTTACACATTCTAGCATAACCCTGGGATGGTTTGGATGCAACCTGTAGAGAATACCTCCAGCCTCTATTGGGCCCTCCAAACTCTTTTATACGACTATGAATGCAGCATGAACACCATATAAACACGGCTTCAGACCTGCCAAGCATAGTTATGGTTGCTAAGCTATGATTGGCCAATCGCTGTTCTGACAAAGAATATGAATAACATATCAGTGTTACTCAGCAAAATCAAATCTGTTCTCCGTTGTCAGTCTGTTTTTGCAGCAGTGGCGTTCTTCTACAGCGGTTACCTCCTGTTGATGTGGCAGATGCTGCCGATGATCATCCTGGGCTTCACTGGGACACTCTGCTTCTTTGTGGTGGAGAGGATGCAGAACATCTCTGTAGATTTGCAGGAATATTAGACATTTTGGTATCAGTATGGATGGTTTTGTGGGAGAAACAGAGACAATCAGGAAAAACTATCATTTTACTTTTATTTCATTACAAGTTATTTTAAAATCTCTTTTTATTATAAGGTTGTTTGGATAGCATTCACACTTGAAATAGTTTGAATTGATGCCACAACGGAAACCAAGTTGCCTTAAGAATAATATTATTGTTATCAGTCAGCCTGGATTGGGCCTAGGACATTTTCTCTTTTATTACCCAATACACAGCGATCATTGTTAATCATTAACATTATTTTTCTACTGCACCGCTGCACTATTGATCTTACTGTAGGATTGTAAAAATAGCCTTTCAACTGATCTTGTGCCTGTCTGCTTTCAGCTCAGGTTTGTTATTAAAGTGTCATTGTTGAAAATATTTATGTACTGTGTCTAAAACTGTTTAAACTCTCTGTTTATAACTTATCAAAAAATGGATGAAAATAATGAAATATTGTTCCTGTCACTATGATTCAGAAAAAAATGCAAACTATTTAATGTCTGATAATCACTGTTCTTGCACTTTGTTTCATTAATTCTGCATATTAACATCCATGTTTTCCTCCAGTTTTGTGACTCATCAATAAATAAAAGTTCTAACCATTTTGCATTTTCAATGATTTAATTAAAACTAAGAAGCACCAGTACATGTAGATCAGGTGGTGTCAGTCAAGGCCACTGAAAGCGAATGACTTTCAATAAAATGTTTAGATCAATGAATAAATAATATTTAAAGTATTGAGAATATACTATTAGTTATCTTGCTAAAAATGTGTATATCAAACAAATTCAGGACTGCTGGGTGAGTCACTAGCATCATCTCACACTTGAATTTTATGATCCTTGACTGACCCAAGTTACAGAACTGATGTTCCATTCAGCACCTGAACTCAGCAGTAGGTTGCATTATCAGGATGGTCTTACTGAAGAAAACCAGGAACAGGTCTTTTGACTTCAGCCTGTTTCAGATTTAAAGGGGTTTTGGGCTGTCCACACCAACAGTCCATCGAAAAGTCACATTACCACCTCACAAACAATAAAGTTAATGAATTTAATCCGAACTTGCCTGATTTACATGAAAACCCCTGAGGCCATTAATCAAAAGTGCAGCAGGTGGAGAGGGTCTAGGTGGAAGAGAAAGGGTATAGGACCACAAGTCCCACATTACTTTACTGGTAATTGACTATTGATTACATTAATGAGAGTAAGCATTTTTGTGTGGACCTAAGTCAATTGTGCCACTTGCCCGACCACAACAAAGCACTGACGGGCAAAGTGAAGTATACGGCGTTTACTCACAGATTCAGATACTGTTGGGGTCTATATGATTGTTTTAGTGAGATAACCTTATAAAGTAACTAGATTTGGATAGGTCTATTACCTGGACAACGGAACAGCTATTTGTTCGCCCATGAAAATCAATGTTTTTCCCCCCAACAGTTTCTTTAACAGCAGTGGCTGGGGCACCTCCTTAAAGGCTGTTAGTCTGTCATTTTCACTATAAAACCTAAATAAAGCTGCTACTTACCGTTACTCTGCTAAGCTAGTTACCTTTTAGCAGGACCACTTTATTTGGTGTTACTTGTTTTTACCAAGTTGTTTAACAAACTCAAGTACTAAGATGTTGGGGCTTCACAACTGATTTGTCAAAGTGGGTAAATTAGCTGTAGCTATCTCACTAGCTACCTAATTAACTGGACTGCCATTGCAGTTTTTTTTTTTTTTTTTTTTTTTTTACATTTTTTTTTTTTTTATAA
>NW_018127985.1:3153032-3161981 GCF_001952655.1 Monopterus albus | reverse complement strand
TTTTTTTTTTTTTTTTTTTGCATTCATTCATCTTTTCTAAATCAGGAAAAGCAGCAGTTTTAATACCCTTTGTTGGACTATTGTTTTAATATTCCCACACAACTCTTCAGGACCTCCTCAGAAATACTGTTTTCTACAGCCTTAATTTCCCAAAACACTACTTTAGCTGACAGTGAATAAGGTTGAAATGCAGATCAGATATGTACACCAGTGCTTCGTCTACTTATTACTGCCATATCCTCACATACTTCATGGATCTAATTAACAGGCTTGATTGAAATGGACCTAGGGGATACATGACTGGGGCTTGTCAGAGGACTGAAAAGCTGAAAGGAAGCGCTGCAGTCTTTGCAGTCAGGTGTTGTGTTTTTGGTATTAGACAAGAGTTGTACTGTCATGGTACTTAACCATCAAGACTGTTTCAATTTCAAAGTCTGTCTGTGCCCAGGGGATCAATTCCGTTAATTTATTAATTTTCATCTGTGACCTGCTTGATTTTCTCAGTCTGTCAGTTTAACCAGAGAACTGTTTATTAGCACATTTTCGTACCTGTAGCTCGCTCAGTTATTAAATTTGAGAATTCATTTCCATGAATTATGGAAATCACACATCTGAGGATATCTGTAGCAATACGGTTGACAACAATTAAATAAGTCAGTTTGAAAAGAGAAACATATCCTATCAAATGAGATGACTAATAACAAATTACATGCAGGTTGAACAGTTTAACTGCTCATTTGTTGTTGCTATTTTGTTTTTATTTTGTTTAGTTTTTTGCTCCTAGCTTCCCACACAATAGATGTTGTTACAATTCAACTAATCATTCAGCTGTGTGTGTTCATAGCTCAAAAGGCTTGTGTGATCAGTGGTTGTCCTAACATTTATGAGAATTAGCCTAGCATTAGTTATGGATCTGATTTCCCTCCACAGCAGGAGAAAACAAACTCAGCTCAAATTTAACAACAAAAATAATAGTTTTTTTTATTAAGGATCTCCAATCATGACCACCAGAAGCTGACAGAGAAGCTGAGTTCCAGGGATCGTACATAATGCCAGTGTTGGGCAGGAATGAACAGCACGTCTCCAGGCTGTAACACACATTCAAGATACTGAACCTTGACAAACTCTGGGAACTTCTCTGTGTCTGGATTCTCCACCTCCACCTGCACAGAAGGAGTCAGAAATTGGAAATACTGCATATATTTGGAAGTTCAACTTTATGGGCTGTCAATCCCACCTGACTGGTATTATGGAGCAGCTGTGACTGATGGGGGTACAGCTTGTCTGTGTCCTTTGGGGAATACAGGCGAATGTATTTTCTTCCCACAACCTGAGGAAATCCCATATGTAAAAAAGAAGATCATGTGACAGATCTTTGACATAACTCAATTCGTAAAGCAGCATTTTCACTGTCACCTGAGCCAGGAAGTTCTGTTGAGGGTCTTGGTGAAGAGGAGACACTGTACCTCCAGGCCCAAACCACGCATTTACAGTAATATTGTCTTCCTCTCCCTCACCAAGACAGCAATAATCAGGGAGGCGGATGTCTTCCTTCAGCTCTGGTATCTAAGGCAACATTAAACAAAAAAAGTTAAAGTACATCAAGGGGGCATTTAAGATTCATTTCACTAGCTAAATAGTAGCTTGTAGTTTCTTAACACAACATCTGCAGACATTTCCCAGAGTAATATTAATATATTTTTCTTTACTCTGTTTGCACATGGTATTACTGTATGAGCACTGTTAGTTATGCTTGGCTCTAGGGACAGCAATGTTGGCCTGTCAGACTGTCCACCCCACACTGAGGCATCTCAGTAACTATGGGATGCATTACCATGACTTTTGGTTAATGATAATCCCCAGTGTGGTGGTGCAGTTACTGTTGGGATATGACAATAAAAAAATATTCTTATTATAATTTAGCCATGTACATCAGTCAGAGGAAAATCTAGAGGAATCTGTTTGTTTTTACACTAAAAGACAGCTGATCACAGCTCATCCCTGAAAGACAAAGATGTAGTGTGAAAAATCTGGATGTGTGATGACTCCTCATTTCATCTCATTCTATCAAACAGCTCAAAATACCCAACTTTTATCTTGATGAGGTGCCCTTTTTGTAAAGTTCAACCCAGACAATGTATTGGCTTCTACAGTTAAATTAGGTCTAAAAAGTCAATTCCCATCAAAGATACGTGCCGTGGGGATGACCACTAGAAGTGCTGTAATGATGAAAAGATCATCTAAATCATCAACTAGTGAACTGACAAAATTAAGAGATTACTATTTTCATAATCATTTTGTTATTTCAAAGTACAACCATACCTGATCAAAAAGCTGGTGTTGAGCCAGATAACCCAGGCCTTTCACTCCACTCTGGGTGGTTTTGGCCTACAGAGAAAAATAAATAAAAATACTGTTAGAAATGGAGACGACATTTATATTTCATTGTTAATGTTAACAATGCAACAGCAAGACATGATGAGGATGCACTTACTTTATTCAAAACATACTGGTCGATGAATTCATTGACCGTCGTCAGTGTTTGTGACCATTCCTCATCAGTGTACCTGGATCCCACCTCGACAGGAACCGTACGACAACCAGCCACATGCCTGAGGTATTCTATGCTTTGCAGGAGGTAGAAAATGAATGAATTAAACATTACTATAATACCACTGCAGAATTATTTTTTTTAAAAATCCGTTCACTGTGGATTCCAGCACAAAAATGTGTCATGTGTGCATGTGTGGATGTTCTCCTTCACCGTCAGAGTTGCAAGCTGTATGCCAGCTGTTAGGAGTCAGCAGTGAAGGATATTCTTAAATGAGGAGGCAGTTATAGCAGACTCCGGTCTCAGCGATGTAGTAATGAGTAAACCAACCCAAGCTCAGTTTATGCAGTTCCAAATATTCAGAATGAAACGTACACTGTACAGTACATCTCGGTGTCTCTTATCAAACTGATGAACTGTATGTCACATGCCAGCGGTCCTTCAGGACCACAGTCCGACAAGTTTTATGTCCTCTCAGCCGGACAAGTGCACTCAGCTGGCATCACAAGTGTTAGTCAGGCTGATTACATGGCTAGACCTAACACAAGTAGGGCTGTAGGGTTTAACCACAATCAAAACCTAATTTACAATCTGAAGTGGGTCTCTGCATTAAAATTTAGACACTGTTACTCTCATTTAAGATAATGTGTAATTTTCTGACAGGTGTTGTGTAGAAAGTCTGATTAAATGAGTTTAACACACTAAAATTGATAAATAGAGTCATAATAGGCAAGTGACAAGTGACACCCTGTTGTCATTTGGATACAAATATGCAAAACAATATTGATGGGTGATACCAAGGCATGTCATACAAACAGCAATCTGAAACTGAACAAGAAAACAAGTTGTTAATTCAAACCTCCAGGGGTGTTCATTGAGGGCGGGCCAGTGGTCAATGATCCCCTCTAAAATCACTGGTCGGAGGGGGAGCAGGTAGTTTATGTTGAAGCTCTGTAGCGACGGACACTTGATCCTGGGAACCGCCAACTCTTCTCTGACCACAAGAACACATGGACTCTCAGTCTTTATTCTCTGTTGATGATGCCAAAACAACCAAGATCAGTAGATTTTTTTCCATTCAATTGCAAAATAAAGAGCAAAATAACAAGAAAAATAAATAATTGATTAAATGAGTTGCCAATTAACTGATCAGTTGGTTGGCAGAAAATTGGCGGCAATTTTGATAACAAATTAATCATTTAAGTCACAAATGTTGTGCTGACTGCCTTTGTCTTGTGTGATATTAAACATAACATTGTTAGATTCTGGGCTCTTGGTGGAGCAACACAAGCAATTTGAAGATGTCACTGTGGCCTTTAAGAAACTGCAATGGATATTTCTCATTCTTTCCTAATCAAGAAAATAACTGGCAGGTTAAAATATAATGAAAATAGACAGCAGTTGCAGCACTGCTCCACTGTGCAATTACACATGGATACTCAAAGCATACAAATATGCTCCAGACTTCTTTTTTAAGGCTGGGGTATTTCTTTAAAGGCAAAGGCAACTTGTAAAAATCCTGCTAACCCTTTCCTAAACTCTTCATCTCAGTTGTGTAACATCTAAACAAAGTGATCTAACATTTAAGTGTTTGTGCCACTTTATCTTCAGTGACATCTGATGGAGTGCAACAGGATGAAGGGCAACAAGGAAAATACAACACTAAGAAGTCTGAAAGGCTTATTTTGAAATGTCCTCATCAATCACTGTCTGTTGTGACTTGCAAAGAGAATTTAACAGAAAAGAATTTCTTGGCTGCACCACATAAAGCTGCTATGGGCAAACTCCCTTTCTATGGAGCTTTCAATAAATAAGTGAGCACACTTTAGATGTTAGTTGAACTTAGTGGTCACCTAAAGCAGAAAAGCAATGGACATCTTGTTAGATGATAATGAAGTTTTTTTTCTCCTAACTTTAATAGTTTAAAAATGTATTTTAGTAATTGATCTTGCACCTAAACAATTCTTCAACACGTTACTACTGCGTACCTATTTCAAATCTGTTTACTCTATTACTACTGGCACTATTGAGATGACTCAAACGTGAGATATCTTATTCACATACAGTGATTTCAACAAAAAACACCACTGACCTTGACTTCAGCACAAGCAGCAGTTTCATCTTCTTTTGAAGATTTCCTGACTTCCGCCTGCAGAATCCGAACAACAGCTTGAAGTATATTATCCATGATGGCGGCACCCATGATTAAACCCATGTCACAAGTCCTTACAGCCTGCAGGATCTTATCTCTCGATGGATCCTCATGACACAGTGCAGCCACTTTGAACAGACAGCCATAGGAATAGACACGTCTCCACTCTTTGTCCACATGACGCCATGTTCCTGTGTTTAGCTTCTCCCACGAAATATCCAGAATGATCTGAGCATTAAGCATACAGCTGTTACTCGTAGCGTTGCTGTACAGCTGTCGCCTGGACCGTTTCAGTATGTCCACAACACTCGACTCCACTTTGTCACTGAACTGCAGTGGAAACTGTTCCTCATTCAGAGGCAGAAGAGCAGAGATTTTTGACCACAGCATAGCCATTGATGAAAAGATCCTTATTTATGCTGAGGATAGACAGGAAAGGTGAGTCAGAACAGCACTTGTTCTGGTTGAAACTGATGATGAAGTAGGCTACTTCTCATTTTAAGCTCATATAAGCTTTTATATGTTTAGAGCTGGTCTGGCTGTAAAATTCACTGCAATTTTTAGAACCAAAGGCTGTAATTTAATCTATAATTTTGTGCTCAACTAAAAGGTCCACCAATGTCACAATTTGCCCATCATTACACACATAAACAGGACACTTGCTTTTTCCATCACCGACAGCCTTTTTGCTGCAGTGAAGCAAATGTATGGCCCTTATTTCCAAATTGGCAACTACAAAATGCAGGTGAGGGCATCCTGAGCCAGAACTGCAAGTGTGACACATGCACAATGATGACACATGGCTGCTGAAACAGCCAACTCTGCCTCCATGTGATTGCATCTACGTTTGGACACTGTGTACCTGGAAAGATGATGCCAAAGTATGAGACAGCCAACTTTGAAGCACCTGATTCATCTGAGTACAGAAACACAGGCCTCACAACTTTGAGCAGAACCAAATTGAACAGCTGTACTAAAGTATCCAACATGACTGAGGAAATCACAAAATGTGACTCTGAAGTGACTATTCTGCACAGTCACCTGGAAACATTCATGCAGCTTTTGACTTTATTCAAACATAATAATACTTTTGGGATGTTTGGAGAATTGCAGTTATTATATCTCTTTCATTTGCTGCTTTAAAGTGTCTTAGGTTTTGTGTTACTTATCTACTTTATATTTCACTTGCATTGTGTGGCATTCATGTGGACGGCAAAGTAAGAATTTTATTGTACAGGGAAACGCGTTTCCGTGCTGTGCATATGACAATAAACACTTTGACTTTATATATGGCCCAATAGGTTCATATGTTTGTGAACAGAAACGTTACATGTCAACAGCCAGTTCTAATATTTCAGATATCACAAGGAGCATAATATACGTACAAACAGTCTATATGTATGTGACTATAACACAATGGGACACATAGGTTAGTTAACAAGTGTAACGTGAGTTGATTTGTAAGACAATATTTACCCATTCGGCGAGTCCAGGAAACCGACACTTTAAAAACAAGTTAGCTACAACTAAATTAAAGCATTAGCTGCTACTTTTACGTTTATTTCGGTATTTATACCGTAAATCCAATGCTATAATTGAAGGGGAAAAAAACTACTAAACGATCAGAAACGAAAACCCCCACTCTGCTTCTGGTGGGACAACAAAAAACAACCGGAAGGGAACTCGGACAAGCGAAAACATTGGTTCCACGTTGTCCAAAACCAAACCAACTCCTTGTTAACGTGGTTTAAAAACATGTGAGCTTATTGCTATTAAAACTTAGAAATTTTTAAAGATTTCAGCGTTTTATGTTTCATTTATTTTAGAACACTGTTATTCTACAACAGTGATTAATTTGCTTTCACTCTCTGGTCCAGTAGAGGGTGGTAGCATGTGCACCTCCTCCATCTGTAAAGTCAAGGTGGCACTGAAATGAAACACATCTTGTTAAGTGCCTGGGCTATACAGGATACAGGATGCCCATCCCACCAACACACATACACACCCCCCACCCCCGTTTTTTCAATGTATTGCCAGATTTCTACTGTGTATATGCCCTCCTGCACTAACCCTCAACCCTTAATTCAACCTACAGTAGTAAAGCTCAGTCAAGTCATAATAAATCAGTGCTCCTGTGACAGCACAGCGGTACATACACATAAAGACACAAAGCTAAAATAAATTATGAATCTATGTCAACAGATGAGTTCAGTCATTATGTGGCAATCAGACAGCAATTCTTCCATCATAATACATGATGACACACTTGTTACACAAGCACTTTTTTCTGTTTTCATTGCTCCTGTTCAAAAAGTTTTAAGTAAATACAAATATACATTGAAAGCTGATTAATATGTATATGCTCATGCACAACTAAAACTGTAATTGGGTTTGTCTTTTTGACGCTGCACAGAGATATTTGAGTTTTTAGGTATTCAATTGCTTGTTTGGGGGTGGGGTGGGCAAAAACCTGAACAAACATGATAGGAAACCTTCTGTAGGGAAGTCTAGAATTTATAAACACACAACGCTATTATCAAATGTCAAGCACTCTATGAAATTTTAATTATCTCAGTGCGAACCGTGGAGCCGTTCTTGTATGTAAAACAGATGAAAACAAAAGAGAGACAGCCTGCCTTTCTAGGAATCACAGGGGATTTTAAACTGTTTCATGCATTCCTGTTCATTTTCACAGCGTAAACAGATCAAGCTACTGTTCACTTACATGGTACTGAGAAATTACCAAGAAGACCTTCAACCTAAACAGCCATATAGGTGACTTGTCCTTTACCCTCTGATACAACCAGATGCACCTCCAAGGGTGAGCCTTAACAGGATCAGGCCCAGCCAGACTGATCACAAGCCTGCCCTGTTGGCTTTGTTCTTTTTATTGTTTTATTTTCAAAGTTATTTATTATTATTTATTCAATTTTTATTATTTCTTTATTTTCTGCAGATATCAGTGGTATTCGTATGCACACCATGGCCATTGCCTGAAATACTGTGGTCATTAATAATGAATATGATGTGATCACTGGAGGTTCACTATAATCTTAAAATTGTTTGATGCTATGTATTATTGAAAATAATTTGTTTTCATGAAATGTTGGTTTTGAATTTAGAGCAATTAAATTTTTTTCTGGTTGCATGAGGATGTATGTCAGCAAGTATACCAGCTCCTCGTTGTCATGGTTACAACAATAAATGTGGTTGAAATTATGTGAAGGTTTGGTTTGAAATGGGGAAAGAATAGTAGACTCCCATGTGACCTTAGTCACCTAACTTTCTGCTTTGCTCCCACCATAATTACTATGGCCACTAGAGGTCGCCTTGTAATAAAGCGTAACTGTGTCGTAATAAGCTGCTTGCACATAGATCATATAGGATCAATTTATAGGGAAAAGGGGCAGTCTCAAAAATTTCTGTCGAGCCTGCACTGCAGCTAAAATAAGTTACAGGATAACATAAGGTAAGGTAAGAACCTGTCAAAATATAATTTAAGATACGGGGACCTGCAGCTGCCATGGTCAGAACGCTGTGCTTATTTTTGTACAGGATGCTCAGAGAGGCAAACCAGACACCATGATGTGACACCATTTCTGTTTGTGTACCTCTGCTGATTGTGGGGGTAGTTCCAGTGGGGGAGGCTGATGTAATATTCAGATGCATCTGACTTTATGGTTGTAAGGATGGTGAAGGTCAGGGGCCAAGCAACCCTATTCCTTCCTGTGTTGTTAGCACTTGCTCCACATGCAGGTCATCCATCCAAATATTCATCGGCAGAGGTCAGTGACCTGTTCCTGATTTACGTAGAAGGGGAGGGCAATCGCTCTGATCCTCACAATCTGTGTTAGCTGGTGTCGGAAACTACTTAAGGGCTTGATCCTAAAATGTTTTTTTAATCAGGATTTTAATGTTAAAAGTGTTCTATTGGATTGGCAAATTTACACATTATTCAGCTAACGGTAGCTTCAGACTGGAGGCTGCATTTTGTACGGTTTGTCGCAACCAAGCATCTATAATTTACATTGTTGGTAGGAAACAGTATGTCAAGTCAAAGTGTTTATTTTGTCATATGCACAGTTAGGAAATGTGTTTCCCTGTACAATGAAATTCTTACTTTGCCGTCCCCATGAATGCCACAAAATACAAGTGAAATATAAAGTAGATAAATAAGTAACACAAAATCTAAGGCACTTTAAGCAGCAAATGCAGCAATATAATAAAAATATATAAGAATATAATA
>NW_018127985.1:3149719-3152418 GCF_001952655.1 Monopterus albus | reverse complement strand
TTCTGTTGTCTTTGTGGGAGGCAACGCAGTCGTGGGTGAACAGGGTGCAGAGGATGGGACTGAGGACACATCTCGGTGGGGTGCTGATGTTTGTGATAATGCTGGCTGAAGTCCTATTGCCAATCCTGACAGTCTGGGGCCTTCCAGTCAGAAAGTCCAGGAGCCAGTCACAGAGGGTGGGGTACAGACCTAGTGTGGGTGAGTTTGTGGGGGACAACTGTGTTGAAGGCGGAGCTATAGTCAATGAAGAGTACCCTGATGTAGGAGCCGCGATGGCGTCTGCGGTGGCCCTGTTGGGCCGGTAGGCATACTGCAGGGGGTCTAGGGTGTCCGGTATACTGATCTTAATGCGGGCCAGCACCACTCTCTCAAAACGCTTCATAATAATTGGGGTGAGTGCCACTGGCCTGTAGTTGTTCAGGCAAGTGCAAAGGATCCTAAGTGACATGCCAAACCTCCTCAGCCTCCTCAGGAAGTACAGCTGCCGTTGGGCCTTCTTGACCAGCTGTGTGGTGTTAAGTATCCAAGTGAGGCTGGCTGAAGTCCTATTGCCAGTCCTGACAGCCTGGGGCCTGCCAGTCAGAAAGTCCAGGAGCCAGTCACAACAGGTGGGGTACAGACCTAGTGTGGACAGTTTGTGGGTGAGTTTGTTGGAGACAACTGTGTTGAAGGTGGAGCTGTAGTCAATGAAGAGTATCCTGATGTAGGAGTCTCCATTTTCCAGGTGAGTATGTGATGGGAAGGGCAAAGAGCAGTTAGGACCGGCTTATGTTGTGGGTTTGTTTGGAATCGCAGTGGCTTTAAATTAGCCCTGTTCTTACCCCTGTTCTTGTCTTTACATAACCCCCTGGAATCAAATAGAATAAATGTTAATATCCACTATGGTTGGCTGATTTTTGTCAAAAGTGAATTTATTGTGTTTCATAAAAGTTTTCTCTGAGGAGAATTTTGTAATTTAGTTTTAGAGTTTCAATATTTTGCCTCCATATATAGAAGCCTTTCTTAGTATGTCATTTCTTGACTGTGCCGGAGTTGTGCAGAAAACAATTAATTTGGTTTGTAATATAATTTCCTTTGTCTCAGCAGAGCTGTAACATAAAGTCCTAGCAGCAGCGGCAGCTCAGGATGTGCCAGCAGCCAAACAGGACAGCATGGGCCATGACTGTCAGCAGGATATTCTCAGGGGCCTCCGAGGGGTGAACCACTGGGACACCGCAGGAGGGACGTAATCACCACCATTATGCTTCAGGTGCTGCTGAAATAAAAACAAGCCCCCAGTGGTGTTGCCATAAATCAGAATCCAATTAAACACTGTTTAGCTTGACACAAACTGCCAGTCGTAGCCTGTTGATTCATGAAATTAATGTATTGTCATGGCATAAAAAAACTTTTGAGTGCAGCATGACCCGAGGCGGCATCCTTTCTAACTGCTGCTGCTTCATTCTGGGGGGATGTAAAATTTATCAGGCAATTGAAGTGGTACAGAGATGATATATTATTGCATTTGTAATTCCAAAATCTGGTAATTTTTGTCACTTCTCAGTTTTAAAGGTCATCTTTTTGCCTAAGCTTGCACATAAACATCTTGCCACTATCCCCAAATGCAGTGTCACATTTATCCCCAGGGTAATTTATGCATACATAAAAGCTAGTGGAGGTTAAAGGTTGCTACATTCCTTGGAAACCTGGTAATGGATATTTGTAAATACCCTGAAGAGGTAACAAATGAGAGGTGTAAAGTTAAATGTTCTGTGAAATCATCAGGAGATCTAA
Organism: Monopterus albus; assembly: GCF_001952655.1. Lineage (NCBI taxonomy): Eukaryota > Metazoa > Chordata > Actinopteri > Synbranchiformes > Synbranchidae > Monopterus > Monopterus albus. The sequence continues at coordinate 3,150,645 of NW_018127985.1, read as the reverse complement.
AACAAGCTGCCTTTACAGCCTTGGGGAAGGCTCCACAGACAATTATCTTGTGCACACTCGTCCCTCAGCTCTGTGTGACTACAGGTCAGCATCACAGGGCTGCTTGCTTCCAGATGTTGCTGGTAAGTCAGAGGCAGGGATGACAAAGCTGTCCCTTGGGTCACTGCAGAGACATGGGCTTGCCACCTTGGCGCACCTCCACAGTGCTGTGTGAGCGGAGCCCTCTCGCCTGCTCACTCCAAGCAGGTGCTCGGTTTCGGTGGCTTAATGTTGAGCGCCAGAGTGCAGGCGGTCCGTCAAAACCACTTTGGATCAAATTAATGCAAACAGGTGTGCCAGTGCAGTTGGGGCTCAGGTGACACCTGCTACTCTCCTTTAATTAGAGCTCAAACAGCTGTTTCAGGACAGACAGAGAGGGTCCCTAGGTTAGTCTTCTGCTTCACTCACCACTTGATACTGGTCACATTTGATTATTACTGCAAGCTTTGAGTAATGCTGATACATGAATCAATACCAGCCAGTGGAGAAATATACGGTTTCACCTTTAATTGGTGAATAAAAGTAATAATGATACTGAATGTGTTTGCCTGCTTGATTAGTCCCTGTTTTCAACTCTTCCTCATTGCATTTATAAGGGGAATATGACTCTGTTGCCAAAAAATTCACTTCTGACAAATATGACTCACTTGCTAAGCAAGGTGAAGATAAAAGTGGAGGCAGGCTTCACCTCGTTATTCTAGTACTGTGAAGAATCTTAAGGGGGCTGCAAGCACTGAGGGCAGTTTAGGTGGCTTTGATCTTTCTTGGATGCAGTAATAAGTATAGTGCAGATGAAGAGAGAGGGTATCCATCTTGGAATATGATTTCCCTTTGGTTTTTTGACAAAGCTAAAAAGAGGTGGGCGGTCAACTCCAGGGGCTCAGCAG
>NW_018127985.1:3143884-3149696 GCF_001952655.1 Monopterus albus | reverse complement strand
GGTGCGAGTGTAGAGCTCATACATATCACAGTAGGATCTTCACAAAGTGGTATTATTCCAAATGTTCGAGAGGTGCCTGCAGCTGGGGAGCTTGTGAAGCATTATTAAAGCTGCATATAGTTTGTAAATCACACGGTGGACAATCTGAATCATAAACCTGCTTGAAGAGAAGCCAGAACATTTGTGAATAGATATATAGTCTCCATAGATCATGTATGATGTGCTGCATGGCTGAGTTACAGGCCAATTTATGACACTGGTTTGATTATTAATCTCTTTCAATGCATATGCAAATATAATGTATAAGCATTTTAATGATATGCCAACAGCATTCAATCTACCTATGGAATTAAGGGATTTTCTGAAAATGGCAGATGGCAAAGGATTTTCTTTCTTTTTTTTGTTATACTTTCCTTTAAAATGACTGCTCATTCTTTTCAACTTTGTCCTGTGCAAAGGTCAGTCCAACATAAGAAGTTAATTTACCAGCAGAGAGCAGTATTGTGGCAGCAAAGTGCTTCCACATCACGGCTTAATAATTTAGTATGCAAAGAGGAAACAGAGATAGTTGCGTATTTCATGCTTTCTTTGTTGACAGTGTTTGACTCCTAAGGCTTTTCATCAGGTCAGATTTATGAATGGCAACCCCAGTATGACAAAGAGAGGCTATAAAGTAAAGATTAAGACTTTGAAACCCCTGTCAAGGTACAGAAAATAATCATTAGCTATGTACACTACTACAATACTTTGTGTTCTCTATGCTTTTTAATATAAATAACAATGCTTTTTATGTATTAGGTACGCTAGAGCTGTAGACAGAACATCAATGAAACAACTGAAACTTCTAACAATAAGTTGAATACATCTAGTCCAATGCACAAAATGTATTTAAAATATGAATATGTTTTTTGTCCCCTAACCATATGTGCTGAACCTAAAGTTGCAAGATTAATAAAACAGACTTTATCCAAAAAAATATGTAGTTATGACTATTACTTACTTCTTTAGCCTCTTTGTATTGCATAGGCTCATAGAGGTGACAGAAGATCAGGAAGACATCCAGAGCTGAAAATAAACACACAGAAGCAACACATAACAGTGTATACACCTTAGTCAAGGATGCTTTTTGGCAGCCTGTGAACAAATGAAAGCTGTGGGTGTCTGACCTTGGCACATGTTACCAGCTTCAAACTGGGTCAGCGGTCACCTCTGCTTGTGAAGAAGCATCTATTCTTCATTTGGGTGCAAGTTGAAATTTAATGCTTCGGGAGGATGCTTCTACAAAGTTGTGTGCCTGCATATGGGAGGGTAAATGTTTGCACTTGTTTGCGATGGAGAGAAGAAGATGGTTCATTTTCATGGCACCTGTGACCTGCCACTGCTTCTGTCACTAACAAACTGCCTCTGTAAATAAGAAGGGGGAGAGGAAGATGCACTGTGGCAGAGTCTTGTTTTTTTCATTGTCTCTGCATATTGACAGCGCAGCGCTCTGCATATTGACATATGCAGAGCGCTGCCAAAATGTCATCACATGCTATTGATTTAGGAAACCTGAGGAGCTGATTGATGAATCCCACTTGTGAGCAGTGAGCTTCCCTTTCACTGGCTCTCGCTTCAGTACAGAGATGCTCCATATGGAGGGGAAGTTTTCATATTTTTTTAAATTGCTTTTAATTATCATTATCATTCCAAACTGTCTTCAGAAAACACAAAGACACATTACTTAATGATATGCCAACTTTTTTTTCTATTTTTTTTTTTGCATGGTTAAGAAAAGTTGGAGCCAAAACATAAATAAACCACAGCAAAATAACTCCTTCAGCCACCTGCCACTCCAGTGAACAAACGCTCAGACACATTGCTGAACCCCCCCCAAAGGCTCTTGTCACATCCCGCTGTCAAACTGGTGCTGATCCATCATCCAAGTTCTGTGTTCACATTTGGACACTTTGACCTCGCTGAATAAACCTTTAATATGTCTGAATGAGCTGGATGTTTGGGGTTTTTTGCTGAAATTTACAGCGATGAATTTACATATAACACACACACACAAAAGATAATTCCTTTTTTTTGACTGTCTATTGGAAATACACATTCATACAATGTACGTGCAAGTCTCACCCTTTTATTGCCATATGAGATGATAATTCAGAAGGGAACAGACGCATTGTGGCCTTTTCTTGGTTACATTCCTGCACTTATTTTTTATTTTTTATCCCAACACAGCAGACTTTCCTATTACAGGATTTTCTTCTCTTGTTTGCCTCTTAGCTAAATCAATTTGTGATCTACTCCCTACTAGAGAAAACCAAAAAACAAACTAAAACTAAAACAAAAAAATAAAAAAATAAAAAAGAAAGCTGCCTTACTGGTAACCTTGGAAACTGCAGTCTTCAGATTTCAGATTAGTCAACCATCCATAACCTTTATGTATTATGTTAGTCATTGATCAAAAATGGTAAATCAACTTCCCTACTCATCACATTTATTAGGGATGAGAAAGCATGAAGACGTTCGTCAAATGCTGATGACAATGTTTAATCCTCTAATTTCTTGCATAAAATGTATTCTCTGAATAATCAGTTGAAAGCAGAATTAATAAAATGTCAAAAACCACACTTAGGGCACAGCGGAACTGGCTGAAGAGCCGCTGTCCCTCATAAGCTTCTTATAGTTCCTTTGAAATCAGAACCCAGCCAATTCATTAGCTTCTTCTGTCTGGTTCAAAGAAGATTTGCCGTGGGGGAGATTTGTCCTGCCTTGCCTGTGGTCCTCACAGTTTGTTTCATGGTTGTTTCACTTGAGTGTGTTTAGGACACTGACAATGTCAAGCACCCCCCCAATGTAGTTCAGAATTAAAACACTGGTTGTCATGTCTTCACCATAAAAGCCACTTTTATCAAAAATAACTCACAACACATCTTTACTTTAATCAATTTAGCAGTAATCAATAATGTACTTTGTATACTTCAGCCATAAAAAACTGTTAAAATGTGAGTGGGAAGACCTTGTGATTCTCTGTCTGGTCACAGAAAACAATTCCAGTTTGTACATTTTCTGCTGTTGAAACACTGAGATGAATCTGTTGCTTGTAGGATGTGAAAAATTTGGCAGTTCTCTGACTCCAGGCAAACTTGGCAAGCCTCTCTAGTTTGTATTTTAGCCTGGATAGACTGGAGTCTCAAACTCAAGCCTCTCCCTGATATGCCCCTCTAATCCTGATGCTAATGCAAAGTAAAACATAGAACTACTGGGATTCATTATGTTAATATTGTGGCTAAAAGTAGGTTGTGTGAAATCCTGAAAATATATCAAGCTGGTCACCTAAAGTTATTTTTCAGTGTAGTCAGTGAATCTTCTTCCAAAACATGTAGGAAAAAAAACTCTTTCTCAAACATTTCCCTGAGAATTAGTTGATTTTCTTTTTTGAGACAAAACATTTTGCCACCACCAAAGGTCATTTTGTAACTATTCAGACATGGTACATTAGTAAGTGTGGTCACTTTAGTCATCATCATTATCTCCATCACTGGTATTATCACGGTAAATTAAATTTAACTTTTTAATCACAATGTGGCTTCATCACACATAAAACAACCCATTAACAACAACAACAACAACAACAATGACAAACATCTGTATTTGCACACATGTAAAATGTTTACATTTTTACAATGTCTGCAAAATAAACACATATCCCCCAAGAATTACTTAAAAATAATAATAATGTATGCAGGTTTCATCTATAATTTTTGCAACAAGCACCGGTTACTGTTCGGATTCACCTGTAAAATTTCCATGTTGCAAAAATATGTTTTATTTGAAGTCCCGTGACTCTCAATAAATTAGATTTGGAGACAACCCAACTCTTTTCAGCGCAGGAAGTGGTGAGTTCAACTCTGGGAAGAAATACAGTTGCAAGAAAAAGTTATGGCTTTTTTTCTGTCTAAGCTGATAAAACACATGAAAATATATAGATATATATTTTTAAAATACCATGCACATTTTTCTCATTGTCCTTCGTGGTGTTTTGCGTTCTTAAAATTGTTCACAATTGTTCACGCTTTGTTCAGTCTTCTGTAAAGTTTGATTTGCATGGATCCTGTATGAAAGGTACTATCTGTGCATCACATTCACACCTACATGAATGGACAAAAACAAACTTGTTAATATAGGTTAGAGCCTCAGCTCAGTTCAGAGATCTGATCAAAGCCTCTCCTTCAATCTATAAGCTTTGCATTGTGGCCACACATCTCATTTTTTATACCCAGAGTACAGTACACAGGGGCACGATTACACTCTACCTGTGTGATGGAGATGTTTTCTCTGTTCACTTCGTGCTTTCATTACAACGCAACCATACATCTTCCTTACATGTTGATCGTGTTCAGGAAGGGCAGCAGCAGCCATCAGGGGAAGCCTACAGACATACAACACTGTATCATTTGTGGCAACCTATCAACACAAGCCTCACCTTTTTAATTCTGATTTAGCGGGAGATGGGAGCTGTTGGGTGGAGATGCTGATGATACAGTTCACCTCACGCTGGGTCTGCTGAACAAAACAGACTATGGATGACCAACACATGAATCATCACTGAAAAGGCTCCTCCCCCCACATTGCTGCTGCCATAGATTATCTACTTCTGTAAAGGCCTTGATCAATTAGCCAATCTCTCAACTGCGGTTCTCAATTAACAAGGTGATTCCCAGTGCTGTTAGCACCTAACATGTTGTGCATTACTTGACGTTGCCAATTAAAGCAATGCTCCACCACAGCTCTCAGAGCTGATGCGGGTAGGTATACTGAGGGATTCATCTGTAACCACTCTGTGCCTGTGAAGCTGAAAATGAGGGGGTAGAAAGCATCTCTCTTAGATTGATGTGCTCAGGGATGCTGTTAGAGAATTGATTTTATTAAAAATTCAGAGAGAAGATGCCAATCACCTGTGTTGGCAGCCAAAAACACCCAGTCTGAACAAAATTTGAAGCAAAAGCCAGGCTAAAAGGAGATGTCTGTGGGTCTAAACAGAATACAGATGGGCAGTGGGATGTGTAGTGCCCCAGTGCTCCAGAGCAACATGCCACTACCCTAAGTCCACTCCAATAGACCGTAGCATGTGTCAAGGGGACTCTGGTGCGTGAGGCTTGCTGTAATTGGAGCAATCTGTTCCCTTGGCCTGGAGCTGCTGAAGCTGTTACATGTTTGAAGTCATAACCCTGGCAAGATGTCCTCCGTTTCCCACCGCTGGTGAGCTGTGCTGCTGCTTGTTTGAGGAACTCCGGTCTGTGCATGCTCTTCACGGCACCTAAACATCCGTTGACATTTACACTCTTGAACTGCCAGACTGGTGTCATCATCTTTGAATGCTTGGTTTATCCCAACTCACTTTTCCACCTATGAATATTAAAGATCATTAAAAAAAAAAGTACAGTAGGTGCTATAAGGCAGTGGTTCCCAACCCCCGGGCCGCGGACCGGTACCGGTCCGTGGATCAATTGGTACCGGGCCGCACAAGAAATCATTAATTATTTCCGTTTTATTTATTATCTGAGTCTGAACGATCTTTTATTTTGAAAAATGACCGCATTCTCTCGGTTACATCTCAGTCACTTGAGCCAAAACTGGCTTACTTGTGCGACATATTCAGCCTGCTCAATGAACTCAATCTGTCACTTCAGGGGAAAATGACAACTGTCTTCAAGTTGGCAGATAAAGTAGCTGCATTTAAAGCCAAACTGGATTTGTGGGGACGGCGCGTCAACAGAGGCATTTTGGACATGTTTCAAACATTAGCGGGGATTTGGGGTGA
>NW_018127985.1:3112737-3135884 GCF_001952655.1 Monopterus albus | reverse complement strand
TCCCCTCCCCCCCCATGCAACTTTGAGTTGCTGTAGACAATGAAAACATTAAATCTTCCAAACTTAAAACTACTCAAATTTCTTGTCATACGCTAGAGGGGCTAATGAAACACAGAACAAACTGACACATTAAAATGCCGTAGGGATGATGTAGTTTTGCAGAAAATAAGATCTGAGACAAACAACGGTTTATGACATTTACACATTTTGGTCAGCAAGATAATCACAAGTGAACATTTATGATTTGTGAAGCCCATATAAAATCAGAAGTAAACCTCTATTGTTAGGCTTAATCTGATTTTTAGCATTTATCTCTACTACAATATTCTTTCCTCTCAGTGTGACCTGCTGTAGCTAGTGATCCTGGCTGTATCAGCTAGGTATAATAGTTTGCGAGTGTATTTCAGATGATTTGACAGCAATGACTGGCCGTCTGATACATCACTCAACTAATCGGTTGCTACTGCACAGAATGTGGCTGCAAAATACCAACCCAGCAAAATTTTAGCTTCACTTTTGCATAGTGGAGGGAAGTGGTGATGCATTGTCCGTATTTATATACAGTCAATTGTCTAAACCAAGTAGTTTTGTAATGGCGGTGAAGGTCAGGTGCAAGATAACATACCACTGAGCCAATTAGGAGGTGGAGTAGAGCCTTACTAACCCAGATCTGTGGCCCTGATAACAACTGATACCTGCTACTGAACAGTCGAAGCAGCTGGATCTGCATACTTTTGGTCTTATGTGACAATGGGGGAGGAGATAGAGAGAGAAAATGTCTCAGGTGATGTCTATAGAAGTGCTAGCCCATGTAATAGAACAACTGCATTCTCTCTCAGCTGGAGAGCACAACAAACAGTATGAATGGCCAGGCAAATCCTCACATTAATATTGAAGTTGATAGACTCCCATCAAAGCTGCTGGGCAGATGCATTACATTTTGTGACTCATTGAAATTGCCTTTTCCCTCATTCTTTTTCAAATTAGATATGCTTTGCTGAAGGAGAGTCTTCCTCAGAGGAGACATGAGGGCTGTAGATCTTTTCTAGAGCTGACTGCTAAAACAACCCTGCTTACAATGTGATACAGCCTCCTTTCTCTTAAATGGCTGTGATTCTTTGAAAAGATGTGGATGTAATTTACAGTAAAGTAATGGCTGACTCTGGCATCTCATTCTGCTTTTTAAAATAAACAAGCAAGAAGACTCTCATTCAGAGATGTGTTATCTTTGCTGACTCCCAGTCGTGGTGATCCACAGGGGGTTCGAACAAATCAGTTGATTTTTTCCAATTGCATCAAAAGTCATGGTTATTAAACTTTCAATTCATAGTACGTCATCATGCTGCAGTGCTGTCTGACGTATAGGAATATTACTACCTCCTCCAATATTCCTACACCTACAGCGGTTGTCATCCATAGGGCTCCATGTTAGGCCATGTCAATCATTTTGTACGTTGCCCCAAGTGGCCTGAATTATACCTGACAGCCTGTATAATTGCGAGACTCCTATGGGTTTTACAGGTCCTGATAAAGGCAGGTTAGAAAAGGTTTTTCTCATTAACTGCAGATATTTTTTAATCAGAAGAGAATATTATAGGTGTGATAAGAATAATTAAATGTAATTAGCACATTGCAGTTTTGAGCTACTACATCTGTATAGTTTTTCCCTAAAGTGCTGCTCATCCATTCACTTTCTATCCTGCCCGTTACATTATTAAATTGCATACATCCAGAATAAAGCTATTGTGTTATAATTTGGGTGTGACAACAGATTAATCACTAACAAAGAAGCTTAAATAAATGTCAATTAAGGTGGATGTCAAACATTCACACCAATATGGATGAGCTATTCTGTTCATCCATATCTCTACTGCACCTAAAATTAAAAATATATTGAATCATGTGGCATTAACGGATCAATACATTTTAACTGTGTAGCAGAAACAAAAGTTGGTCAAAGAAAGTGTTTATATCTGCATTTACTCAAAGGGCTGTTAAGTGTATGTTCCAATTGTACATAAGATAATAAGCAAAAAGGATAAACACCATATTAACACAATGGCTTTGTTGGAATGATGGTGGATATACTGTCCGTTTGCTAACACAAGTGTATGCTCTGCAGGCTTCAGATAATTATATTTTCTGCTCTCTGTGAGAACAGTGTCCAGATGAATATTTTAATCCTGTTGCATTTTCATGACAGAAAATGCAATTTAGACCATTTTGGTTTGTGCTATGTTGATATCTGGCAGTGTAAAACAGCATATGCACCCATATACACACATACAAGAAACAAACTGAACAAATATCTCATTTCTTTTACACCAAAGTACTTTGCTGGAGTTCTCATTTTCTCTCCTTTATAATATATATAACCTCCAGCTGTGCAAGACAATAGCATTAGTTGCACAATGCAACATTAAAATCCTGATAACATTTCAGTCAAATGCTAAAAGCACAGCTGCTCTGGAGCCACTGCTTGTAGATGTTCATAAAAACTATCAACAAGCTAATCAGGGAACTATAGTACAGTTACATCTAAAACTTAAAATGCACAGGTTACCTCATAAATCTCTGTTATAGGAATTATTCCTACTTCCAAAACTGCCAAGGAGTTGGTGGGGTTGCTGTTCCCTGATGCAGCAACATCCATTTATTTAACAAACAGCTGGCAGAAGAATATAACGCACCTTTGTTTATATGTTTACACTGACTGTGCATTAACAAAAATGCTGACAATGGTGAGAAAAAATAAAAATTTAAAATTACTGGCCAGTTATATCAGATCACAATACAAAGCAAATCAGCGAGTCACAAAAGATATAATAGAAAATATCAAACAAAAAGTTAAATTTATGTGACACCTGTGCACTGCTTGCTCTCCATATACATAGATTTTGTTTCTGCACACTACTCTAACTTATTCTTTGATAAAGTACATGTTAAGACAATGCAAGTCAGCTCTGGTCAGTCTCAGAATTTTGTGTCTGTGTTCTTTCCTAATGCAGCCAGATGACTACGAAAATAAACTAAAATAAAGCTAAATCACCTTTATTTGGCCAAGCATGTTACACACAAGGAATTTGTTTCAGGTACAGAACCGAGGCAGCCAACTGCAGCACCAACTCAACCGATGGCTCTAACCATCGGGGGCAACGGAACCACAGTTGCCCCAATCATCTTTACATATGGTACACAGACACTACTCACTCACCATGGTGGGGCTCAACTGACTTTATAATCTTTTACTAATACCGTATGTTGGTGGACACCTACAGTAACGATAAAGACTACGTAGTATCAAGTGGAGAACTAAACTGCAAACAGCAGAGCCTCCTGTTGGGTTTCCATTTAATATATTTATTAATGCTCTTTTTCTTTTTGCCTTTTTCTCCCCAGCTGTCAGAGGAAGGGGGATCTCTTACTGCTTTGTTTCTTCTTTTTTCTTCAGTGCTCATCTTTTTGCTGTCTCTTTCTGTCTTCAGAGAGCTCGGGCTGAGTCATGAACTGTTGCAGTTGTAAACCTATAAAGCCCACTGAGACATTTTATATGATACTGGACTGTACAAATAAACTTGACTTAACTTCACCAGGTTTGTCCTCTGGGTGTTCTAGGTTCTTCCTGCAGTCCAAAGACATGCAGGTCAGGCCGACTGCAGCCACTGACATGTGTTCCATGTTTTTTATTTTTTATTTTTTATTACTATCATTATTGTTTTGCTAACATCCGATCTGTACTCCAACACAGTTAGCACAACGTCCATCTGTTGTTCACCATGTCATTAACACAGTTCATGTTGTTTTCACAGAATATAAATGTTTCTAAAATGCTGACACTTTTTATACAGCCTTACTCAGTACCAACATTATAGATCTTTCTTGCCTTATTTACAAATGCTTGCAGCTCAGAAGCTACACTGAAACACCCAATAAACATATTTGAATGATCACATCAGTGAAACACTGAGAAATAGCTGATTTAAGTTGTGCAAAACAGACCAACCACAGCTGATTCCAACTACTCTTCTGCCTGCACCAATAAGTGGTGCCAGACACAGAGAGGGAACAGGTGGGAGGAAACACGAGGACATTTGTGTTTGCATGGGACACTGTAGAATTCTACCATTCACATACAATCACAAATTGGTGTGCAGCTCATCCAGAAATGCTTTCCATTTTCCTCCCCCCCGTACACTCGCCCTTCCTCAACCCCAATGAGGATTTTTTTTTTTCTGCCTGGAGGTGGAAAGTGTATGATCATCAGCCTCATGACCAAATGTCCCTCCTGGATTCAATGGATGCCGGCTGCAGACACATCTCATCTAAAGACTGCCAGGGGTGGGTAAAGCATACCAAGCATTTCTATCCAAGATGCATGCTGTAGGAAGAGACAGCATAAGATGTGATGTGGATGAGAACATGTGATCAAATGCTGATGATCATATAGATTAGAACAGGTTCCTGTGCCTTTAAATAAAAAACAAACAAACAAACAAACTGCATTTGCATATTTTATTTTTACATATTTGGAACCAAAGACCATGTATGCTGGATTTTTTGCTGATCACTGGCAGCACTTTCATATTGCTAATAAGGCTTTTACTGCAGCAATTCTGTCACTTACTATTTGTTTTCTACACCTAGCACCTTCTAGGAAGCAAAGGTAACACATTCACTTTTAAATATTATGTTGCCAAAAACGGACACATTCAACACTCAACCGAATATTTCAGTGTTTTACTGTAGAAGGAAAGTGGATTATAAAAAAAAACAATGGTTTTCATATTGTCTATTGTATGTAGATATAACTGAATTGTGAAAAGTAAAGCATCTTCTTGTCATACCAACAACTGTTAGTGTTTTGAAAGTTGTTACTGTATGTTCCTCTTGGATAGAAAGTGTGCTAATGTTTTGAAAAAATTATTTGATACTGAGTCAGGTTTGTTGTGTTTTGGTAGAGCTAGTGTGATGTAGAGAAAAGTTTTTTTGTCTTTATTGTGCATTTTGAAATGTAGAGGTTGTATTTAATGAACAAAATGTGGGTTTAAGCAAAGGTTAACTGTGTGGGGTAGCTGTGTTGCTGTATTAAGATTTTGGAAGAAGTATCACAAATAAAGGTAAACGCTTGTTAGCAATTTTTAAAACTGTAGTATGTGACTTTTAACCTGTCCTGGGAGTTTCTCTGCTTTTTGCACAGTGTTTGCTTGGATGTGCTCCAGCCTGAATAGAAGACAGCAGGTATAGACAATAGATGGATGGATGAATGGAGGAGTGGAGCGTGACACTAATCGTTGCTCTTTTGAACCTGGAGAGATTGAAATCAGCCATGTTTCATGTAGCAGATGGTCGGACATAATGAATGAAGAATCTGTGAGCTGGAAAGCAAACAGATTCATTTAGTTTACAATAAAATGACTGAACAAATTCAACTCACTAAGTCACTGGTTTGGTTCAACAGACCAAGAAACAACAGCACTATCTATCTATCTATCTATCTATCTATCTATCTATTCGTCTATCTGTCTGTCTATCACATTGCTTTAATGTGTAATGTTGCTTCACAGTTGATTATTTTCAAAGGAATAAGAATTTGTTTGGTTTCAGCCTCCTATAAAAGAGGCTTACTAGATGTAAGCTACTGATCATGTGCTATCATATATTTCAGTCATAAAGCTGAGCGTGAACAGCGAACAAAAGGTAAAATTGTAGTTATTTGAAGCTAAATACATAGCCTCCACCTTTGCAGAACATCCTGTCTAAAGACACTGAAAGTGAAATTAAACCTTGAAATATTATCCTATACATAAATATATCTTATGAAAGGACGAATCCTGTGCTGGTAGCAGAGGCCTGGCCTGAGCACAGGCTCAGCCAGGATGAGAAGCTCTCTTTCTGATTCCTGAGCTGTCAAGCTGCTCTAATAGCCACCACAACTACACCTGCATACTAAAGATATGCTTTTATTCATCCATAGGTACTCTGCAGAGGAATCCAAAAATATCACTGACATGGCTCAAATTTGCAGTGACTGATAAGCTAAATACACCAGCCAAAACAGGCCTGATTAATCAGTAATCCATTTAATAGGCTGTATAAGATCCAAGGTGGTAGCGGGTAGCATGACTAACAAGCCCTGATAAGAAATGAGTGCTGACTCTTAACCTTTATCCTCTTCAGAAAAATCCAAATATGCAGACTATTTGAATTTTGCTGGCATTTTAAATGGGAGGGTCTCAGATTCAACCCAAATAGGCAAATAAAGCAAAGTCCATGACTGGCATTATTATAAGGTGAGGATTCCTCTTGAATTTAGCAGTATATACAACAAGATTATTTGATTTTCAAAACAGCATACCGCCTCTGTATTTTACCTTTCTAGTGTTTGCTCCACCATGTACTGTAGTTGGTAAATTATTCTCTATAATAAGCAGTAATGATAATCAGGTCTGACTGATGACTTAGCTGCTTAAAAACATCTGCAGCGGTCAAATATGGCCGTGCCCTCAGGGAGCTATGATGATTTACCTATTAGTTCAGCTGTCATTTCAGCTCTTCACTGAATTTAAAAAGTCACTTTCTGTATTTACAGTACTTATGTTTCTCAGTAGCTCTTTTGCACTCTGCAGCCTGGAGGAGTTCATGGAGGAGTTTGTTCAAAGTTTTATGGATCTCTGTGAAACATGTCACCAGGAAGCCACAAACTTTTACTGGCATCAAATTCGATATTTCTACACTTCTATCATTTTCATTTTTAAGAAAAACTGTTATTGTTCCTCCTGTATTATCACCAGCTTCTTGTAGCTTATTTTATTAATGCAATATGTTACCTTTACTGCACCATGTGATGGTGTACTTATGTTAATGAATGTATAAATGCTCTGTTGTTTGCATATTGTTGTTTTGTGACTGCAGATTTCTGCCATGGCCCAACGTGCAATCATTAGACTTGTTTCATTTATTGCCAGCAGCCTTAAAATAAACGAGGTTGTGAAATAGTTAACAATCTGCAAAAAGCAATGCATAAAATTCCACAACACTGTGGCTGTGTATATAAAAGAGCTGGTAAAACTGGCACTTGGAAATTTCAAAGAGCGAGGCTACCTAATGTACTTTCAGCTTTGAAAACAGCACAGTTTAAAGTATTATTTACAGGTCATGAGCCTGATCACAGAATGAATAACAACAACCAACACCATCTGGGGAACTTCAAAGTTTCACATTAGCCAGTAATGAACATTAGTGTTATGAAGGGGGTCACTGAGCAAATCTAACTCACACAGTGTTCCTTCATTCGATGCACCCTTTGAGAAAGCAGCAAACGCTGCAATAAACCAGTGAGCTACTATCAGTTTTATAGCATGTGGATGAAACCACATCCATGACAAATAGTGTGGCTGCAGACCCCTGTCCTGATGGCTGTGACTAGAAATCCAGACAAATGTTTAAATGTGCTGCTAAGAACAATCATATGTCTGACCAAAACATTATCAGAGTGTCATAGCTGAAACCTTTGTTACAATAATTATACATAGTTTTAATGTGCACTAATTTGTTTTAATAATTGATAGGTAGAACCTGCTACATACATATATGGATGAGGTAGGCATGGCATACATAACTACTTGCATTCATGCTTTAGATATAATACATTGATTCTATCTTGGTAAACAAACCTATTTTAAAATGGCACTGTTAATGTTAGCCGCATACATGTACATTTAGGAGTTGCCCAGTTTTATTTAGAGTTGAAAGGTGTGTGAACAGTTGAGGTTGAGACTTCTGGACCACTGTGTGCAGTCACTGAGGCTAAGCTAGCTCCTGCTGGATGGTCAGAAGGTCCCTGCAAATCTTAAGGCTGCCTGCTTGTGAAACCACAGTGTCTATTTCTGTTTTTATTTCTACATGTTATATGCAAGTTGTGACGAGTGTGTGTGTGTGTGGAGGATCTGGAGCTGTTTACTGTAAAGGCACCCAACACAGCAGGGATGTATAACGGATTCAGTTTTTCTGTCAGTGAACGTTGAAACAACAGTGAAACATCCTGTGTTGCTGTTGTGAAGATTCTGCTGATTTATCAATCATTACATATAGTAGTAATTAGTAATGGAATTACTTCCTCATTGAGTAACATGCAATGGGTAATGTATTATTGTTTTCTAGTAACCTGCTTCACAGTCCTGTCATCATAAACAAAGCCAAGCACACATTGATGTAAAACAGCCACGGGGCTAAAATGAGACAGAATGAACAACCAATTATGCAATATGACCACAAGGTGACACAAAAAGACCACTAGGAAACACAAAATGACAATAAAGAGACACACACTAATGAATGAGACACAAAATGACTACAAAGATACACAAAACAACCATAAAATGTTGTGCAGCAATGCATAAAAATGACACAAAATGAACACCGTTTTCAGAAGGCACGGCCGGTTGTTTGCATTCATTTTGTGTCTCTTTCGGTGTGGGTGTCTTACTTCTGTGTAGCTGCAGGTGCTCATTGTCTCGCACTAGGCCTATGGCTGAAGATTACTCGGAGTTACAAATAACAGCTATTTTGTATCATTTCATCTGGAGTTGTTTGTTTGGCAGCTATTGGTTACACTGAACAAACAGTGTAACTAATAATAATAATGTACAGTTTATTACTGCCAATAACCATGTGAATCTTTTATGCGTGAACATGTTTATTAATTTCCTAAATCAGCCCCCTTCTTTGAATCCGTGTCCCCATCTGATCCTCTTCCAAAGTGCCAGCCTGTCCCTGATTATAAACAGGCTCTACCTATCAAGGGTAAGTAGTGCCATTTTTCAGTTTTATGTACTTTTTGCACAGACACACATAGAGTCTTATGGTGTATTGATTCGGCTCGAGAAGCTGCACATCTAGCTGAGCTGAGAAGCAGGAAGAGTCTGTTTGTGAATACTCAACAACATATTTGGACACAACATATTTTATTCTATCTCACATCATTTTTGCTTGAACCTGTTCAGTATCATAAGTCTGTCAGAAGCCTTTTCTACAGCAGCAGATGTGCGAAAAGACCCTCATATCGTGAGAGGTGATTAAGAACAAGAACAAACTGGAATGTTTCTAGCATGTCGTGTTTGCTTTTCTCTCCTCTCGCTGAGTGCTCTGCAACAGCTCAAAACGATGCATTATTTATGTGTGTGATTTCTTTTCTCCCTCTCACTCTCTCTGATAGAGAAAGATAAGTTTATGTACAAATGCTAGGGGGTAGTGCTGTGTCTTCTAGCACTTCTCTACACATGCAAATGGAAGATATGTAATTGAAAATGCAGCTGTAGGTTTAGTAATACTGAAGCTAAATTATACATTTGGGTTATGTCCATCTTCAAAAATAGGAACACATAGTGTTTGTTGTTTATCTGGCCATGTAAAAGTCATTTTATAGCAATGCCTCAAAACACTGGTAATCTAGGGCCTCAAGATTGACATCATCTGGGCAAAGATGAGCTTCAGCAAAACAAGCTCTCTGCTGCTGAAGTGGGAAGAGGTTTCACTGATTTTATCTATCATCCCATCATCCTTTGACTGCATGCAGAGTGTAGCATCCATTGTTAATGATTAGTTTGGTGTTAGACTCCTATTTGGTGTAGATCATGGATCAGGCTATATGTTTCTGTCCAAACCTGACCTGTGCCCCAGAGTGTGCCATTCGAACCCAATAAACTTAATGTCTGAACCTGACCAGAGCCTGACGCAGTTGTTTCAAAATTTCTGTTCAAACTCAGCCCAAACCCTTGGGCACCGATGGGCCCTTTCGGGCTCGGTTCGGGTGTCCCCACACTCTAACTTGGTAGTAGTGAGTAAATCAAAGCCACAAAGCAAGATGAAGACTTGTTTGAAAAATCCTGCTCTGTTCTATTGATGACTCTCATGGAAAGATCAAATACAACAACAAGAGCAAGAAAAATCTGCATTCTGTTAATTTTGTCATTTTTTTGTGAAAGAGAAGGCATCTAATGCACAGATTCCAGCCATGGAGAAGAATCTAGACACATTTACTGTAGCTTAAGTTGTTGAACCAAAACTGTGCTGCAGTATTGTATTGACAGAAAACAACAACTGACAAATTCCAGCAGCAGCACAAGAGTTGCACACCAGTAAGATGGTAGGAATGAAGCAGCAAGGTGCACGGACTGGATGGGAGCAGGGGCATAGGCACACTTGCTTGTAGCATCGATTGGCCAGGCCTCATTATGTCAAATTCATGTTTCAGTCTGTTTATTTTGTTGTCCTCAGCCTCTTGACTATTATTCCCACTGTGCCTCAAAAGTGAAAGACTTAAAGACAACGTAAACTCTAAGCACCAGGGGATAGGGTCATCACTGGTGTGACAGCCAGGCGCTGAAGGCGAGATACACCAACCATCATGGTGTGGCTCCACTCTCATCAAGGCAGGGGAGAAGCGACAGCTGAGAGGGTCAACTGAGTGGTTTAAGGCACACAATTCAAAGTGTATCAGTACTGTCAGTTCAAATTCACATCGCTGCAACTGCGTTTAGTCCAACACCGTGCGGCTGTCTAAAATAACAACATAGGTACTTAAAGTGAGCTAGCTGCGTCCCGGGAGAACTGAGTGGCCAGAGGAGTCCCGATGATGAGAAGAGTATCAGAGCTTGACGGCACAGCTAAGAGTGATGTACGTAGTATGTGCTCATTGAGAAAAGGTCATGCAGATGTCTTTGCACAAATTCAGTAGTCTCCTGCCAGGCTTGCATTACCTGAGCAGGCATGCAGGGCACCCCTCCCTGGGGTTGTGGACCAGCACAGGGCAGTAGCCCAGGGATCATTTGTGAGAGTCTCCTGGGGCATGTCAGATGTGCACAAACTGTACCACTGGAAACAGGTCTTATGATGGTTGGTTATACATTGCCTGGACACCTTCCAGAGCCTGATTGATCCTCCTCTTGTCAAGCTTAGAGTGACTGATTTAAAATGAACTGACAGATAGTACACACTGATATTGAGATTACTCGAGTTACACTGATGATGTACTTAACTGTTTGTCCAGTGTAACCAATAGCTGCCACTGAACAGAGAATCAACTACAGTACACTTAAAACTAGAATACTTCTTCCAACACTAGACCTTTTTTTTTAACTTCTAGTGCAAATTCATTTAAATTAATAGTTTAACAGAAGTGTCATCAAGCAGTTATTCAAAAGTGATATGTTTTCCTATACATAATATACTGTAAATTAAATATAAACTATAAATACATTTGACAGACAAGATGTACTTTTTGTGCTGCATGTTTTTATACTGGATTCTGTTTAGACCAGTGCTGACTACAAGTAATAATTTAAAGTAATTTACTGGTGTAATAAAAGAAGCATTGTTACTACCATGAGGACTAAACATTCAGCAGTAAATGTAGAAAATGTGCTGTAAACAGAAAAGTCCATCTCCACTGCATTGTGAAAGCCACTGGCACCTGGAGCTCTACAGTCTGTGCCTTTATAATAAAAGACAAGAATCCTCCTGCACTGTAAAACTAAACCAGGTCCTCAGAGATGCCTGGTACAACCAAGCATATTAATAAATACACACTGGTACTGTATTTTGTCCTTGAGAGCATGTAGCATGGAACTGCATTCACGGTGGCAGATACTATTGAGAGAAGCTGATTGTTTGAGATGACTAGGGTCAATTTCTCATTCAGCAGGTTTCTACTTAAAACTGTGAACATTAGGGCAAACATCTGCAAACACACCCACACGGAGCTCTGTAAGTATTCAGACCTCGTAACATCATGAGGCTTTTTGACTTGATCCTCTTTGTACTTTGACTGTGAAATGAGACAATGACTGTGATGTTAGGAGTTCACATTGTCAGCTTTGAGCACTAGAGGTGAATTTCAACCACATCAAATGAACTGTCAAAGAGCCACAGACCCTTTTCTACTTCTGCCAGAAGTATGTCAGCAGATAAAGATCTGATCCTCTCATCGTTAACTGTCATTGTTTAAACTCCTGGGGAGGAAGAATGGAAATTTGCCAAAATAACAACACAGTCACACATCAGAGGAATCTCAATACTTTTACCTCACGACACATTTATACATAAAGCTAGAGAGTCATTGTGAGTGAGATTTGTGGGTTAATCAGACACTCAGGCTCATCAGCGAATGCCTTGTTAGTTCTGGGCTACACATGACTAGCCACACAGTAAGTCTAGAAAGCCAACTCTGTGGGTGTTTCACGAGTCTGTTTGTTCTGACCAGAACAACGTTCGAGTCAAAGGAGGACCGAGGACACTTTGAGTCTTGTAGGTCGGCTCTGAGGAACGAGGAGGCTGCTGGAGAAGCCATAACCAAGGATACAGGAGTCCATATTTTGCTGAAGTTTTTATGAACCGACATAGCCCTTGTATCAGAAACCAGCTGGTAATTGGATGCTTCAGATGAAGGATAGGAGGAAAAGATGTTTCATGTTTTTAATGCTATGTTTCCTCAAGTCCTCTCTCCATGTTTTCCTTGCATTTTTTTCCTCACATCTTGTGTTGGCAGAACTCAGATGCAAGGAAAAGAAACAAGTGAAGCAAATGACAACCCATATAAGAGACTTGAGAAACACCCTGTCTGTCTCTTTTGTTTGAATAATTTAGCCAAGTCACTCTAAGCCAGAGAAATGGCAGGTCGAGAGAAGCAGAGGCTGAGGTGAATGACAAAAAAGATTTCTACAGAACAGGAAACAAAGCAACCAGAACACTGCTCTGTCAGCATTCTCTGTGCTATGTTGAAACCTGGAAGATGTTGCTCATCTTTGTTAATTACAGCGATCAGTGCGGCTGTCTACCGATTGGGAGCTTGGTAGTTTGATTTTCAGTCTTTGCCTGTCTTTTTCATATTTTCGCTATGTGACTAAAATAACGTTATACTGAATGTGCACCTGACCCAGTGTCATGTGTACGGGCTGGTTATGTGTGATGTAATCAGCCTAATGGCCTGTTTTTATTGTATTTAATCATTCTGAATTTAGTCTAAAGTGCTACTGTAAAAGGCTATTTGTACCAAAAGTATTAGATGTTAGACTTTTTATATATTATTCAAATATTCAATTTCTTTTGTATGTAAATAAGGTGCCAGGTGTGTCAAAATAGGCACTGGTCATAATTTAAAGGTGCCAGATCCAGATCCAGCTTGTTCCGGCACAAATCAACCTCTGCTGATATCTCAGATGGTCTTTGATGGTAGGCAGAACCTGCTACAGAGATGTGTTTTCATACTCTGATCAATATGTAAATGATAAGAGCATTAATTGTTCAAAATAGTGTAGTTTTTGATATTTCCACGAGGGGTCGCCATAGTTAGACACAGTCAAAGTGTACATATAGGGGCTTTAAAATACCAAAACTTTAAAGAGATAATTTGAGATAATGCATCTTGACATTGTTATGAAATGTATGTGAAACACTGTCATACATTTTATAAAACTGATCCAAACAGTGTAATGCTTAAAAAAAAAAAGTTTCCTTCAAAAATGTTTTTCTGAAAATATTTTTTCCCCTTGAAATTAGATCTTTACACTGTATTTGAGTTGGAGACTTGCACTGACTGGCCTTGTGGGGGCTTTACAATGGATTGAAGGAAAATTTTAAAATCAAAGATAATGTATGTAAATATATACTCAGATACATATTTACTTGCCTCATGGGGACACAAAGTATTTTTTTTTTTACATTTAAACCCTTTTGTGTATTTTTTAATAATTATAAAATGTTTACATTATTGTTCATATTATTGTGCTGAGTCTTTGTTTGCAGTTTGCACATTTGATGGCACTACCACTGGAAGATGCCAGTGTCAGAAAGGTTTAAACTCTACATAAAGGGGATTTAAAACACACATACTTGTACTTCTATCTTTGTAAGGACACTCACTGACATAATGCATTCCCTAACCCCTAACCCTAACCTTAACATCACAACTAAATGCCTAACCACAACCCTTACTCTAAGCCTAACCTAAACCTAATTCTAACCTGAACCCTAAAACCAAGTCTTAACCCTAAAAAAGGCAAAAATGTGATTCCCAAAGTGAGGACCAACCAAAATGTCCTCACTTTGTTACAAAGAAATACTTTTTGGTCCTCACTATGAAGCAAGTATATGAACAAAACAACCAGGTGTAGATCAAAAGTAAATTAAACCTCTGGAAAAAAAATCTGCAAAGATTTTTCAAAAAAATCAAAGCATCCTGAAAGTAAAGCTACAACACCAATATAATTTTGTGGGACATGGGAACATGGCAATAACATAACACAAGAAAACTGTAATTACAAGCCACATATTTTACATTTAACCTTCATTTATAGGCTAGGCTTGCTGAGCACCACAGCTCTCTACCTGAATCCCAAATCAAGCTCCACACACCTGGGAGTTTCCCACTGCCCAGACACTGCCTCAGTCTCAGTTACTGAACAAGATTAAGCTCTTGCTCAAGGGCACCTCAAAGATTGATAATGAGTGAGGGGCAACTTGTGTTCATTCGCTTCCCCAGATTCTTGCTTCTCTAACCTTTGGGCCACCGTCAGTCTCTGCTCATTAAGCTGCATCTTAGGAGCTCATGCTGAGTCAAGTAGATACACTTTAAGCTGTGTTTATGCAGGGTAGTAAATTACAATGCATGCAGAAACTTTGTGTCTGTTGCACTGTTGAGACTGAGTCCAAATCTCAAGGCTGCTGTCTTGCCACAGCAGCTCCAATTTCTTCTATAGCAAAACAGTTGGGTTAAAGGCTTATACTGATGTTTAGTGGCTCAAAGTGACTGCTATGACAGACAGTTTCTTTCTGTTTCACCTGCATTAATGTAAAACATATGCCTGCAGTTCTTACAGTGACTCACACCTGTTAGAAGTAAACCAGGATTCATTAGACCTTTAGATGTAATATGTGCCCCACTCAGTCTTAAATTGCTGCCTCCCCCCTCGAAAAAAGGAACATACTTGACATGTAGCGGTGGCATTTGTGTCCAGTGGCTGTTAATAAGAGCTTAAAGTCACATTTAAGGAGATAAGAAGAAATTTCCTGCTACATTATTACAGCCATCAGTGTCAAGAGCTCCAGTTGCAACTGCTTTTAATTTATTTATTCTCTGAGACGCACTGACAGCATGAACCTAGAGTCATCCAAAAGCGCAGTAAAGGCCATTGAATTAATAAAGGGTTATGAGCGTTCACTAGAGTTGTGTGAGTAGAAGGCTGTGTTTATTTTAGCTGGCTCCTCAGCTGGTTCACTGCTGCTCTGGCAGAACCAGTGAAGTCTGCATGGTTGCAGTGCATTTCACAGTACATATGTTTTTATGCTGGACTTGTTTGTTATTGTGAGACATTTTATACCAACAAGAGAAAGATTTTGCATTTGCAAGAAGAATGAAACGATGAATTATAGAACACTTTCACTATACAGGGACTGTGATAAGATCTCTATTTTATTTTACTGTTTTTTTACTCCTTCTTTATGATGATTATGTTTAGAAGATAAATTATCATGAGATGAGAAATAATGGTATATCAACACCAACGTCTTTATAAAGATATGAATGTAAATTCTACAAGCATCACAGTTCCAGTATATTTGGGTCATATATTCATTTATTTATGAGTTTTAATTATGGCGGGAATAATATATCTACAAGACATTTGCTGTGTATGTTTTAGTTGAGTATCAAACCCATTCACTGCTGGACAGAGACATTGAGTTGAGCTGATATTTGAATTTTCCTCAGTTACTATGTAAGAAAATTATATAGCTCCCTGTTAATGTTATGCGTTATGCTTGTGTGTGTGTGTGTGTGTGTGTGTGTCTTAGCAAAAATGTATTTGTGCCAGGGTCAGGGTGCTTGGAACCAATAAATATTTGCTTGCAACTCCAGTTTTAGATTGATTTTAAAGTAGGAGGTTTTATAATAATCAAACCACCAACTCCATGTCATTATAAGCCTGTTTGTTCCCACTTAATAATCCTCATCAATAGTTATGTTTATATTAAAATAAACCATTTTATACTATATATACTGTAGTTAGTAAAAGTAATATTCACTGTAAACACATTTCTATTCTTTTACCAGACACTTCTTCAGCCATTAAAATCCCATACCGTCACAATAAAAACGCTACTGACACGGGAACAGACCTTAGAAGTCATCGAAGCGGTGTTCACTTTGCTGAGAACAGTCTCTGTGTCATCACCTCGACTTCTCCTGACTCTGTGTCCTCATACCCTCATGAGGATGGCTCATGAGTACTTGCATGTCAGACTGCCAAATGGCCTGCCCACAGTGCCAGAGAACTGCAAAAATCATTTTATGCTGTGGGAGAATAATGCAAACTTAATTACCATGAGCTAATAACTCCAGGCAATCAAACCAAAACCAGCTCAGTGTCTCCTTCTAATTTGGAGGATGGCTAAAAGCTTCTCCTTTTCATTTAGGGTGACGCTCAACAGACGTCCTGGTTCTACAGACTGAGCTGGTTTGAGCAGGGCGTTAAGCGCAGCTTCGGTGGCGGTGGCATATAGGCTTCATTTCCTAGTTTGTCTCTTCAGTGTGAATAATTACACTGAAATTTGAGCAGACCAGAGATAAAGTGTGTATGGCTAATCCAATCACTTCCAGTAGAGTGTAGAAATTATGGTTCTTAAATGACACTGAAACAAATACAGAGTGTAGAGACAGAAGAATGTTTGAAGGGGAAGCAGCTCCCAGAAATCTTTCTGTTCTTGCAATTACTATGAAGTTAAACTTGGCTAAAACAATAGTGTCAAATAATTGCATATGTTCGAACTAAATATTTTGATCAAACAACTGGAGCACTTTATTGTTTTCTACTGAGGAAGAATGTGGGCGGATGCTATCAAAAGGCCAAGATATTTACTGGACTCTTGTTGATTAGGAAGATCACATCTCAAAGGCTGCAATTCACTCCCTTTGTCTTGCTTTTCAAAGAGGAAGGGATTAAAGTAATTTCTAGACCCTTGGGCAAAATCTTACACAGGGTTCAGAGAATTAATCAGTTTTGCCAAGACAAGGTGAAATCATTGTAAAAAGAGACTGTTGTATTAAGAAAATCTGTATTATTCATTTAATAATATGTTTTAATACTGATGTTTTGCTTCAGCTGCAGGGAGGACAATTAATGATACAGTACAGAGTTTAACCTATATTTTGTTGTGTTTAAGTGAAATACAATAGGATAATACAAAGCAGCATTATATTGCTCTTTTCATTAATATAAAATTATAATCAGAATAATACAATAATAAAAACAAAAATAGAAAAAATATTTTTTTGGCTGCACATGTGAAAAGCTGTCTGCCAGACCATGTTCTTCTAACTGTAATAAATTCAGTTGAACTTGTAGTTATTGTAAGTATTTTTCTGTTATGTAGACAAAGTGATACCTTCAAATTTCTCAGAGAAAAAAATTGTGTTTCCATTAAAACACCTTCAAGATTTGTTACTCATTCACATTATACTCATTTATTACACCCATCACACCCATGTGAGCTACTTAATCCATCCATCCAGCAATTATCTACACCGCTTATCCTGAAGAGGATCATGTGGGGCTGCAGCCTATCCCAGCTGACACTGGGCGAGAGGCGGGGTCCACCCTGGACAGGTCGCCAGTCTATCACAGGGCTGACACTTAGAGACAGACAATCACACACACCCACCCACACTCACTCCAGTGGACAATTTAGAGTCGCCAATCAACCAAAGCTGCATGTATTTGGACTGTGGGAAGAAACTGGAGGATCCAGAGAGAACCCATGCAGGCACAGGGAGAACATGCAAACTCCACACAGAAAGGCTCCGGGTCGGTCGGTGCTCAAACCTGGAACCTTTTTGCTATGAGGTGGCAGCGCTAAACTACTTAGTTTTTCCCTTTAAATAGACTAACTGTCCAAAGGGCTAAGTGTGTTTTTCTCCTTTCACTGACATACTGTGTAGTGACACTAAGATATGATCAAACTAATGTCACACAATGTTTTAAATGAGTTGTTTTACACATGAATTGACTACAAGTGTGAGTCTGTTTGTTTTCCCTTCATAGCCTGTTTGTGTTGCTTTTGTGTAAGAACCTGCTTACATATTTGTAAATGTTAATGCTGAATGTTAAAAAATATCTACTAGAATAAGTTCCCCTTTGACACTGACCCCTATTCCTCTTCAGTGCATCTCTGAATGTTTGCCCTTGTGCCAGTGGCATAGGTAGAAATTGTATTTTGGGTGGAACAATACCAAAGTGGGTGGGCCATCTTTTAAAATAAAATCTGCATGTTAAAGAAGCAGGACACTGCCTATTAAGGCTGCACACAACAGTGTAACCAAAAAACTTTTATAGCAGCCTAAAATTTATTTGCAACAACAACAAGCAATTTTTATGTTTCTTATGTTAGTACAACATGGTGCTTGCATGTTAATTGAGACAGAAATGTCCCTCATGCACTGCAGCCATTGTTTGGTCAGTACCACAGCCAGTTCACAGAAAACAGAAAATGCACAAACAGCTGTTAACACAAATTGGCAGTAAAAGGAAAGCCAAGGAGGAAATAAAACATCCAGTCAAGTATTGTTTAAATGATGTTTAGCTAGACACCATGACTGACGTTTCTATGGTGATTAATCCCACTGAATATGCAATTCTTTTTAAAGTGTGTGTGGTTTTTATTACCATGGGTTGGATATAAGTACAAACTGTGTACAGTACATACAGTAATTCTGTCATTGTCTGCTATTTGTCAGCGTTTTGGAGCACAGCTGTCCTTTTTCCAATGCGTTTCTGTAGGCTCATCTGTGCACTTTGCACCCAAGCCTTTGTCTGAGGTGCAATGCGTGTACACCCCATGTCTACACTTTTGGTGCAGACACAGGGTCAAGTCTCTTGACACTTTACTTCTCTAGGCTATAGCTACACTTTCCACATCTTTGTGGTGAAACTCATCTGGGTGGGCCAGGAAACGATGCGGGAAACAGTGCCACCCAGGCCCACTGCTGGCCACACGCCAGCCTTGTGCAGCGTACTCTACCAGTCAAAGGTTTGGACACTGGTAGTGTATGAGTAACATCCATGTCTATTTAATCTGTACAAAAATCAAGAGTGTTAAAATGACAAGAGCTTTAGAGGTGTTGGTAGGGTGTTTTATGCCTTTGGAGAGAGTCAGGAGCCAGACGCATGTAAGTGGTAACTTCATAGAGGGTGTTAACAATTTGCTTATAGAGCCATTTTGACGTGAGCTTGTACATGCTGTAAATACAGAAATCTTTTCCATCAACACCTGGCCTCTCTCCTGATGTCGGCATCACTGTAGAGAGTGCTGCTCATCTAACTCTCAGCAAGAGAGAACAACCATATTTCCCAATTGTTACTTCAACTGTATTATCTTTTAGCCTTTAAATGTTAAGGCAGCTAGTATCTCTCCAGGTCTCCAGCACTTCTGAGTAGCAAAATGTCTGTTTTGTAGTGAACTGAATATAACTTCTTCACTCATTTCTATTCCCTTTATAGTCTTACAGTTTTATATTGTTTTACCTCTACCTTATATCTGCCTTTTCTATTACAATTTATCCATCTGTGCTCAATATGATATACATGGTAATTCCTAATGTCAGATTTCCAAGATAGCATCTACAGCTTTAATATTATCTGGTCAGTTCATAGAAATTTTTGAACAGACAGCTTTTTCATGCAGCAGTAAACACAAGAACTAGAGACTGCTTTGTCACTGTGAATGGTGTAATTTGTGTGTAAATATGTAGTGGATGCAGGCTGTACTTTTGCAAAAAACACAATAAAAATGGTTGGAAGACAAAAAAAAGAGGGCCAAAATTTTAATCATGACTTTTTGTGGCGCAGTGCTGGTCACTCCTTTGCAGATGGACACTTGGATGTGTGTCTGAAGTGGTGGAACAGTCACATAGATGGATTCACAGAAAGAGGATAGCATGCAGAATTTGAGGATGATGAAGACAAGTCACTGCTGCTGTTAATCGGATGTGTAAATGATAATATGACTGTCCAGCCTGAGGTCGCGTTGCTATAAATCAGATATCAAATTTAGGACCATGTATCAAAGTGTCTAATAAAAAAGGTAAGATTTATGGGAATCTCTTCCTTGTTTTGTGCTATTATTGAAAAAAATGATTTGGCCACTTTGTAAAGCTGGATTTCTGTGTTTGAACTGTCACATGCTCATTCAAGATGTTCTGATTACAGACATTAATTAACAAATTAACTAGGATACATTAAACCTGCTTACTTTAATATTCCTAACTGTCTGCAGCAAGAATGACTGCTTTAAATGAACTATAACTGTATTTCAGTGTTTACCTGAATGACTGTAGAGTATTGGGTTTATTCCTTCCCACATGCAACATGACCCTGCTGTGTGTATGTTAGCAAAAAATTAGATTAATTTTTTTATATGTACAACTACCAAACAGTTTCTTGGCTGTGTGTAGCAAAATCCTCAAGTCTCTGCTGGTTGCCTGCCAACCTAATGGTAACAGCAAGACAAGGAAGTCACTGCAGGCCGCTGAGATATTTGGCAAATTAAAACCCCTGTAAAACCAGAAGTGGTTATTTTTGTATGAAATAAACATAAAAGCTATAATGTTATTATCTTACATGATACTTTTCCCATAAGCCATCTCAGTGTAGCCATTAAAACGTTTCTGTTTTTGATTTGATCTTTTATTTGCAGAATGCTAACACTGAGGCCATATTTAGCAGCACTGTGCTCCAAACCTCTACCACTAGCACATCCAGACTATGTGCCAGAACAGATAAATAAAAACAAAGCATGATTTTCTGTGGCAGTTTGGCAACACTGAATATAAACAGAGTCTGAAGGATGGGTTGGGACAAACAGTATTTAAACTTTACAGAATGCACTGCAACAAACTGACTGTACTGACACAGATTCACAGAGTCAGCTTCTACAGGATAATAAATTGCACACTTCCATTTTTTGCTTGTTCAATAACATCCTGAAGGAGTGTTTTTAGAATTTACTGTTGTGTATTGACCGAATAAACTAATCCAATTAATCCAATAGGTGTTATTTAAACAGCCTCCTCCAAATCTTTTGTCAATTTGTAACACAAACAATAATATCTGTAATGTGCCTGAAAGGCACATATGTCCCTATCATGAAAAACACATCATTGCAGTTGTATATTACATTCACACCACTGCATCGATATCAATTTGGATTAACTAGACTTCGCAGACTGCTGCTGGCAACAATTATAGGCTTGAAGTAAAGCTGCATCCTTTTTCCATATTCACTCATTCATCGTCAGTTTGATTAATGACACGTTACAGATTCAGTTCTTCGTAATTTAAAGTTGCTGGTAATTATCCTCTAACATCATTTTACACACTGCAAAAAAGAGTAATTTAATCAATACTGGAATAAATCTTAAATTAACAGAATCCAATTAACAAGATTCTGTTAATTTACAATTAAGTGAATTTCATTATCAGTTCACCCCCATTCACTTCCCTCTACGTCCAGAGTAGAAAACGATTTCACCTCCTAGATGGCAAGCCCTTACATTCAGTGTTATTGCACTCTGGAGGACTTACACAGCGCGGGAAAAAATATATAGTGCAGCCATTAATTTGCCATCTCCAGAAAAGGGCATCAGTGATCTGTGAAATCACTTTGTTCGTTGGAGATGGTTGCACTTTCTGTTCATTTACGTCTGATAATGACTTAGATTATGTGAATCTCCCTGTCTGCCTGTCTCCTTTTTGGCATCTGTAGTGCAGTATGTCAGACCTGAGCATCCCCATGCCCTCGCTGTCTATCCAATTCTACACATGACAAAAGCTTAAACAGCCTCAGCTTTAAAGTAATCAAAGGAACATATTGGAGAATGGGAGCGGAGACACTCCTTGTGTTGAATGAGCTACAGTTTTGTTTGCTGTGGTCCATGAAATAATCTGTCAATGGGATAGGAAAACGTGAAGCACTCCCATCGATTCTGTTTTTTATTGTCAGTGTTCAGTTCTGCTCATGTGGTTTTATTGCACCATGGGACGTCTCTGGCACCACTCTGCCATCTATTGTTTCTCAACTTCTGTTCTGTGTGGGAAGCTGTAGATTCCTGTACAGTAACTACTCTCTCACTGAAAGATTCGATTTAGCAGCCGCAAAATTTTTGGCAAAGACCAATTGTTCTCTCAGATCCTACAATGGCCAGAAAGTATAATTAGTAAAAAATGTAATTGCACTCTAACACCATTAAACCCTCCAGTGGTCAGAAGATGCCAGTATGCTGTATGAGATGACCAGAAATGTTATATTATTAGCAATTTAATAACAATGCTTGTTAGAAAGCTGTTCACAATATCCTGTGTTACTTTCACGTCCACGTTTCCTCAGTCCTCACTTTCATAAATCAGCGATAATAGTACAAAAACTACAGTGCCGTTTTCCTTAAAGTTGCACTCATGAAAAAATGACCAGCAACACCACAGTTTCCTTCAGCTTCCTTCAGAGTCTTAGCATTTTTCTCCTTTTAGTTTTTGGTTTTAATGGCCTGTAACTTTGCTACTTTGGTTCAGTCCAACCGCTGTCATTAACCCCAGCAGCAGAAAGCCATTCTCAGTGAGAAAGCTCTAAAGTGACATTCACATTACCTACACAAATCAGATTTGTTTTCTTTCTCCAAGTGGCTCACACATGATCTTTTCATGGATGTGTGAATAGGTAGAATTCTTTCCAATGTCTCACTCCTCTAGTCATGTGCATATTGTCTGTTGTCATTATTCAGTGTTGATAAACGTAAACAAGGAGGAGAACGACAAAAGTGATGGGGGTCAGTTGAAAGATGAGTACGTTTCACCTTTGTTTGATATTTATGGAGAAGCTTCGGACCAAACTAAAATAGAAGGAACATATTGTAACCAAGCAGTTTTTTAAGAAATTGTGCAATTTGACTGTTGCATAAATTACATTACTATTCTTTTATGTACTGTGAGGAACAGAAGTATTTGAACACCCTGCGATTTTGCAAGTTCTCCCACTTAGAAATCATGGAGGGGTCTGAAATTCACATTGTAGGTGCATTCCCACTCTGAGAGACAGAATTAAAAAAA
>NW_018127985.1:3098406-3112391 GCF_001952655.1 Monopterus albus | reverse complement strand
TAGGCCACTCCAGAACCTTGATATGCTTCTTACGGAGCCACTCCTTGGTTATCCTGGCTGTGTGCTTTGAGTCGTTGTCATGAGCCACGACCCATCTTCAATGCTCTGATTGAGGGAAGGAGGTTGTTGCTCAAAATCTCACAATAAATGGCCTCATTCATCCTCTCCTTAATACAGTGCAGATGTCCTGTCCCCTTCGCAGAAAAGCACCCCCAAAGCATGATGTTACCACCCCCATGCTTCACAGTAGGGATGGTGTTCTTGGGATGCAACTCATCCTTCTTTTTCCTCCCAACACGACGAGTGAAGTTTAGACCAAAAAGTTCTACTTTGGTCTCACCTGACTACATGACTTTCTCCCATGCCTCCTCTGGATCATCCAGATGGTCTTTGGCAAACTTCAGACGGGCCTGGACGTGTGATGACTTGAGCAGGGGAACCTTCCGTGCAATGCATGATTTGAAACCATGACGGTGTAGTGTTCTACCGACAGTGACCTTTGAAACTGTGGTCCCAGCTCTCTTCATGTCATTGACCAGCTCCTCCCTTGTAGTTCTGGGCTGATTCCTCACCTTTCTTACCATCAGTGATACCCCACGAGGTGAGATCTTGCATGGCGCACCAGTCCGAAGGAGACTGACATTTGTCTTTAGCCTCTTCCATTTTCTAACAATTGCTCCAACAGTTGATCTATTTTCACCAAGCTGCTTGGCAATTGCCCCGCAGCCCTTTCCAGCCTTGTGGAGGTCCACAGTTTTGTCTCTGGTGTCTTTTGACAGCTCTTTGGTCTTGCCCATGGTAGTAGTTGGCGTCTGACTGACTGTGGGGTGGACAGGTGTCTTTAAAGAGCTCAGACAGGTGCTACTAATTTAGATTAATGAGTGGAGTAGAGGTGGACTTTTTCAAGGCACAGTAACAGGTCTTTGAGAGCCAGAATTCTTGCTGTTTCTCAGGTGTTAGAGTGGGAATGCACCTACAATGTGAATTTCAGACCCCTCCATGATTTCTAAGTGGGAGAACTTGCAAAATCGGAGGGTGTTCAAATACTTCTGTTCCTCACTGTATACGCTCACATTTCAATTAAATCTGGGCCTGCATGGCAATTTAGGATCTCAGCAGTGTTTATGCTGGAGATGGACACGTCAGTTAAAAATATGAATGTAAACCAACAAAACACTGGACCTGAGAAAAAGATCGGAATTGAGCATTGAAACATCTAATGTGAACATAGCTTAACAGACCCACTACCACTAAAGCGCAGATTGACAGTTTTAGCAACGTGTGAAGCATTTATCTGTTGAATAATGTAATATTTTTTCTTAGGAGTTTTTGGAGACCAGATTTAAAAGTATCATGAGTATAAGACTTACTTACTCAGCTACTGTGACTTCAGATAAATGCAAATTTTTCTCTGTGTTTTCTGGATGTGTAAATATTATAGGCAACTGCTTGCGAACATGTTAGCTACAAATCAAAGTAAGTAGCAGAAAACTGCCTTGTAATTTTCACAATTTATTCCTGCATTAACCAGTAATTTCTTCTCTTTTATTTGTCTCCATTTTAAAAAGTAAACCCTTTCTGCTCTTAAAAGGATGAATTTTTCCATCTCATTTTAAGAGGCTGATGAAAGAAGTACCAGAGCTCAAGAGTTCCCATTACTTTGATAATCTCAGGCGAGGATACAACAGACAGATTCAGTCTATTCCGCTTGCTCTCCTCCTGGGGACTCATAGGAAGTTGAAGGAGCATGATGAAAGATCATATTGTAGCCTTTTAATGCAACTTAAAAAATAAATATCAGGAATAAGATGCATGTCATCTTGGGAGGTCCAGAACCTTTAATCATAAGTATAAGCATAAACTTTATTGCCAAGTATTGTCAGAAATACAAGGATTTTGACTCTGACCCAATGACCCCTGATGTGCACAGCAATATAAAATCAGAATAAAACCAAAACCACAAGTAAAAAAAACAAAAACAGAAGACCATCATTTAAACGATCTCAATTAATATTGGATAATGAGTGTGAAAGTAGTGACTGCAGACAATTATGGTAACATTTAGACTGGAGTATAAATATTGCAGAGGTTTCTAGTGCAGCTGCTTTTAGTGAAGGCAAGCACAATTCCCTAAGATTCCTTGGAGGACACTTACAGTGAGAGCAGCCTCCCACTAGATAATGTCTATTTTTAATTAAGTGAAAAATCGGTACTTCTTCCATCAGTGCTAGAGCCTTAATGTCATCTGTAGTTCTGCTTCACTTCAAATTGAGGTAAACACTTTTCATCTCATTTCAGCTAATTCAAATGAGTGAATGAATAAATAAATGAATAAAATTAAATAAAACAATAATAAGTGAGCTCCCGAGGGACAGAGAATAGTAATGTCATAAATAGTCAGAAAGGTTCTTCCAAGCACTCTTATGCGTTTTTAGCACACACGTGATTTAGTAGCAGTGATGCTAGTTTATCTGTTGGAACTGCAGCAGTAAAGGTCACACCTGTAACATACTGGATTTCCATCCTGGTTGCTCAGACTGCCACTTAGGTAGATTTTGCCTCTCCTCTCTCACTATTTCCTCAACAAGACACGTAATTAGAGACAGAGAAGAGGAGGTGAGGGAAAATGGAGGCCATTTGGAACAGTTTATTTGCTAATCCATCACCAAAAATGGTCATATGCTATTGATGAATTTGCCCTACTGTAAGTGAACCAATGTCATATTCATATTCCACGTTCACTGACTTCAGCAGGGTGACTAGGCCTGATACGACTTAACCAGCAGGCTTATATACATTTACATAGGTTTACCTGATAAATGCTTTTACTATTTTTAGACTTATTTCAACAAATGATCTTTGGAATTTTGTGAAAACAAACCTTGATGTTAACTTAAGATCAAAACAGTTTCAGTAATCACTATTCAAAGTGATTGTACTAATAACTAATTCCAGCAAAATTTTAATATAATCATAATTTCAAATTGTCATCAGCACATGTGTGGTTACATTGTGGTACTGCTGTCATGGTGAAACTGCAAGATTAAAGTTTATGAGGTCATATTTGCAGCACATTGTTTTTTCATCCAGTTATAACAAAATGTATTTAATCTTCACCTAAGTAATTTAACTTAACATCCGAAGCTGAATTATAGCTATTTTTAAATACAATTCATTATTTATTTTTTGTCAAAATATTAAGTTTGATGTTCGTAGTTTAGTTTTTTCTTGGTGTCAATTAAATAGTAAATTTAGTAAGAGTATGAGGGACTGGGAACTAGGAAATCACAAAATCATCCATTATTCACATCAGATGCATTTAAATCTGTGGCTACACACACAGGCACCTACTGCAACCTAAGACTTGGTTAACATTTCATATGCTTTCTTAACTTTTCTGTTCATTGAATTACAAAACATAGACTTAAAAAAAGAACCTAAAATTACTAGTTTATTGCCTTAAAAGGCATTACCAGCTAGCAGTTTACAGTCCCTGCTTACAACTGCATTATCCCAATACAATAATGTCATTTTGACAAACAAAGAGTCTGTTATACTACAGTGTGATTTGGAAAATGGTGATCAGTAATGTAAAGTGGACACAAGTTGTTTGAACGCATGGGCGACTTCAAAAATATCATTTTACGATGACCAACAGCAGAGGCCTTTTCTGTGTGCGGATCAGAACAAACACTTCAAAATGTGCCCTTGGATAAAATTTGCAGCTCACAATGAATGAATTCCTTCTTTCTTCAGAATACTGTTGTTGGCTGAAGCTGAAAGAAACCCAATTAACCCGAGTTAGAGACAGAGCAACGCTTCCAGCATTCTTTCAACACTCGGGAGATCACTCTCTGCCATTAAAGGGAATACACTCAGATGCACCACAGTTTTTTAATTGAAACCTCTGGGACTGACTTGTGAGCTTCAGAAAAAGTGTATAAATGCTGGGGAAGAGACAAAATGATCAGAGCCTTCCACGGTGAAAAACAAACTGCAATGAGGGAGAAACATTTCTGACTAACAAATGTTTGGCTTCCACACTTGTGTTTTAGGAAAATTGGGATCCTTCATATCTATTCAATATATTTATGACTTATTTATAACTTCCCTGTCTCACAAACACTATTCATACCTTAGTCACAGGTTTTCACTCAGTTTAGTCACTTCAAACTAATCTCCACATCATGTATGCTGTCCACACATGCACACTCATTCTTGCACACGCAGCGTAAAAGGATAAAGCAAAAGAACAAATTAAGTGAAACCCACGCTATTGATTTCTTCTAAACAAGGTAAATGAAAGAGAATTAATTAAAACAGGATTAATGGATAAATGAGAACTAGGCAGAAACATTTCCTAGGGAGCTGTCAATGATCCACAGGGCGGATGAGCCCGTCCGCTCGTTTTGTCGCTGCACCATGACACTCAGCAAACACTATCTTCAGCTCTGGGAGCAGCTAACTATAATTCAGGGCTGTTGTAAATATTAGCACAGCATTCACAAAAGCCAGAATGATTTCAGGACATCTTATCAAACATAAAATCACATCTTGTCTAATGTAAACCAGTACAGATCATTTTCACACTGTAAAAGGCTGATGTTTTTTTGGTAGGACAACTCAGAAGTTAGCATCACTGTACAAACAAAAAGCCAGTGGGATTTTTCCATAGGGTTTTGGGTTATTGTGACAAACTAAAGCATATGACACTTACATGTTTTGTTCAGCGAGGTAATAGTCAAAGCGAACACTACTTTTAGGATTTTTGAAGCCTGACTACGATCGCCAGAAGTAAAAAGCTATTGTTAGGACTGTAAACGAACTACACCACAGCCCTATGACTTTAACATCACCACCTTGACTTCTAACATGTAATTACATTTTTAGCACATAGTGATCATGGCTGAGTCATTTAGAATAGATTGCAAGTGCATGAGTTTAAAAATAATGAGGCTGTAAAGGTGGACTTGCTAGTAAATGAGTCTCTGTGATGACATGTAAATCCCAGACAGCCTCTGTATATTCATTTAGCCACTTGTTAGCAGCTGCCTTTTTATGACATGTAAAAGCATGAAAAATCACATGTGGTAG
Source organism: Monopterus albus (assembly GCF_001952655.1). Classification (NCBI taxonomy): domain Eukaryota; kingdom Metazoa; phylum Chordata; class Actinopteri; order Synbranchiformes; family Synbranchidae; genus Monopterus; species Monopterus albus. The sequence continues at coordinate 3,107,297 of NW_018127985.1, read as the reverse complement.
TTTGTTTCATAGAACAAAACATGAAAATGTATTGATTCACAGGTTTCAGGGCTCACTATTACTGCACTCTATTTACATCTGTAGCTTAGAACCAGCTAATTACTTTATGCAGTAAATAGTTAAGTCTATTGGTTCCCAACCTAAAGATTTAGAGGTAAGTCAATAATTAATGGAAGAAGAAAAAAAAAAAGACGAGGCCTCACGTATGTTTTGCCACACAAATTTGTATTCATGTTTTGGACTTTTCTCCAGTGTTTGCTTTGTTATGAAATACTGCATAATTTTACCATTGTAGGTCTCAAACTGTCAAAGTGTTTGCGCCCTTCAACCAAAGGAAAAGAGCTGTGTGAACAGCTTAGTTCAGTTTACTGAATCAAACTGTATTGCAAACTACTGCAAAGATGCAATATGAGTCAAGTGTGCATATTATATTACACTTTTGAACCACCATATTATTCTTGAGTAAATTCAAACTTCTTAATGGATAAGCCTGCTGGATTGTCAGTCTCCTGAGAGATTTTACTGTATATAGTCCAAAACCTTGTTAGCCTTCTATGAGCCAAATATCCTCCTGGAGTTTCTCTAGAATACAAAAGAGCCTTTGATTGGCCTTTGTTAGTGTTCACATCCAGCGCACAGATCAATATTTATTATGGCAGCTTCTTTAAAGCAGAACATGTTATGTCCAAAGAAAAATCACAGTATCACATAATAAAGCTGTTAAACCTCAGATTTGTTACACCAGTGCTTTGAAATACAGCATATTTAGCTCACTAACTCTGAAACATTTTGATATATAGAGAGAGAGAGAGAGAGAGACACTCTCAACAGCTGCTGAAAATAGTGAACAAGCGATCGGTGCAGCCACTTTTTACAGTAAATAAATTTCATCATGTAATAAAAATGTTGTATTTGTTGGAGCAGTGAAGCTTCATTTGCTTACACTCTCCCCAGAAACGTTAGCAGAGCCATTCTGATTAATCTTGAATTTATTGAACCAAAAATGTGCAATAAGCTTCAAGCTCTTTGATTCACACAATTTCATACACAACCATGTCTAGTAAAACCCCCAGCTGTCTGATAAGTTGTACATTTTGTGTACTTACTTTATATGGCTTCATGACATGTTGTATTGTAAACCAGAAAAAAATAAGGGGTGCCTTAAGCAAACCACCAGTTTGTTGAGCTGACAATGTTCAGCATTATGTCAGGTTGTAGAGTTATACTCAAAGCAGGAGATGCAAAGGCCTTGAAATGTGGGTGGAAATTGTTCTATACACAAATGTTTAGGCGGCTGCTGTCGGTTAGCACAGCAGCTGGTGAGCTAAGAAAAGCTAACTGGTTCACCTTTGCTTAGCTAAGTGGCAGTCTATGTAATAACAGGGCATAACTTGTTAATAGTTAGTGAAATAATATTCCGCAATATGTTGAATTATTCCGTTAATGCAATAAATTTTCTTTGTCCTATCAAAAGAAAACAAAGGTAATACTGATTGGTGTTATATAATCTTGAAACTGAAGTTTTCTGAAAACTGCAGCCTCTGTACTTAATTTTAGCTCTGTTCTTGATAACTCTGGTTAAAGTTGAAAGGCATAATCTTTCACCTGAGCTGGGCTATAATAATACATTAATTAGTACTTAAGCTAAAAAATTAAAGAAAGGTTCCTGGGATGCAGAAATATGCTATGCTATCAGTGCTTTTACTTGTAATAACTATATTTTTCAATTCAGACTACAGTCCTTTTTAATATTCCTCTCATTGTCAAAAAATCTTAAAGTTATTAGCTCACTGTGAAATAGCAACTGTCAATAGCTGTGTCAAATTTCTCATTGTCAGTGCACACCAAATTACAGTGATAAGGGAAAACTAGCACGGCAGTGGCCCAGGACAGTGCCCAGATTAACTGTCTTACTTGGCACTCAGGCAGACAGTTCCCGGGTGTTCCCCTGCCTTCAATTTGTCAAACAAAATGCAAGATGCTCACGCTTGTTGCATTTCCATAAATTTACAATTCATTTGTCCATGCCGATTTCGACTGAACTGCACGGACAGCGGTACTTGGCCATTATTTATTTGGTTTCATTCATGTGATTTAAAGGTTGGACCAGAGGGTAATTAGGCTGAGTCAGCTCCTAGTGATGCCAATAGTGAGGAGGCCCAGTGAATTACAGTAGATAACCATCTTTAAGAGAGAAGTGAAGGCAGCAGTGTGGTTTGTGAAATCTAATACTGCCTCTCTACTCATGCTTAGCTTTATGTGTTAACTGCTAAATATAATAGGTTTTCTCTAGCATCATTAACAATAATTTGTATAGTGTAAATCATATTTAACATTATGAACTATAATTTTATAAAAACTAAAATTATTCTAAAATTGGGCTAAATCTGTATAGTGTCTGCTTGGCTTAACTATGATGTACAATAATAGCCAAGACTCTGAAGTACATTTCATATGTCGACCCTCCCAGATGTGACCATGCTAAAGTTAAACAGAGCATTAACAGATTGTAGCCCCCATTGTACCTCTCTTACAGTATGGCTGCAGGTACCAAGCCCTCACAAGCGCCAGCACAGATATGACATTGGAAATGAAAGAGAGATGTACTTTACCTTTGTGGCAGTAAACATAACATATTACCCAACGGATAACTGCATTATATTCAGAGTTTAACAAGATATTCATGGTTGACACACAGTAATGTTAATTTAAACAGGATAAACAGCAGGGCTATGGCTATGGACTAGCACTTCTGAAAGACACACACATGCTACAACACAATGTAAAACTATGACTACCCACAAGGGTATAACAATGCTTCTAGGGACTGTCAAAGCACCTATCCATGCTGTATTATGCAGCAGCCATTTCCAGTTTGTCTGAGTACCCTGAAGACGTCACGTTCATGTCAGCTTAAAAGTTGAGTTTCAAAGTGGATTTTGAGATAAGTGTTGTGTCAGCTGCTGTTACCGAGTTCAACAGCAGAGATTTTTGGAATTTTTCATGGTTAATGAATGGTTATTGAATTCAACTTTGGCAGTAGTTGGTTATATAAAACACACGAGAGACTCAGTTTCCCAATATCATAAAGTTGAATACAAAAAAGATGGTCCTTTCGAAAAACATTTGATATAGTATTTTAACTATACTGATGTGGCTGTTTTCCCTGTACTGAATATTAGCCCCTTACCATTTTCATGTCCAAGCCTTACTGTTGTTGAACTGTTGGCTTCACTCCACTCTACTAACCTAGAGAAGTGCTATTTTATCTGCTCTATTGTATGAATGTGGGATCCATCCAAGAAACACTTATTCCCACTCACCAGCTCTTGTATTTGAAGGAGCTGTTAGATGTGAAGATACGAAGGGGAACGACTAAAAATATGTATATTTGTTTGTATGTATGTATGTGTATACAGCATGTGTGTGTGTTTCTGAGATTGTGGGTCAGGAATTCAACACTTTCTTCAGGCATGACTTAGTAACTGTGTATTTTTGTACCCTCAGGAGGGAATTGGATTGTTTTAAATTTAGAAGTTTGATATAAAGTGACAAAATTAATTAAAATAAAAAAATAAAAAATGTACCCATTGTTACTGAAAATGTTCTCATGAAAGTAGAGGTGGTGGACAAAACTGTCGTTTGGCAGTACAACAGCCTTCTTTGAATGCAACGCTCTTTCTCTGCTGTTTAGAAGAAAGTAAAATTTGTGAGCCTCTGTGCCAAGATGATTTCCTGTCAGTGGCCATAGATGTGACATTTGGAGTTAACAGTGCAGACAGGGGGGCAGAGCAGCAGTGTTCAATGTCCCAAGAGGGAACATCCCTTTCAGCACACAGTACATAATTATATGCATACAGTGATTTATAAAAGCACAATGGGCCTCTGATACCGCAGGTGTATAAATTGGCCACTTGGACTATCATGTAGCCCTTTTCTTGAAGGGAAATTGAACTGGGCCCACTGGGCCAGTGCCCATGGGCCTCCAGCTGTATGGTTTTCAAATAAACAGAATGAAAGTGTGTTGAACCTTTGTTGAGAAACTCCCATCCCCAACAAAGGAGACTGTGCAAGTAAAGCCAACTGCTATACCTCGATTAGCTACCTGTTTTTTCTGATCCAGCATACACTGGCCACTAATAAACTATTTGTGAGAGAGCTTGTTTCCAAATTAGGATGTATAAATATTTAACTAACAGCCAAGATGAGTCAGGAGTGTCTCAGCTCCTCATCTTATAACCATGGTGGATGATTTAGCTTAGAAACAGAGCAGGAAAAATTCTGGTGGTGTAAAGTGGAAGGCTCAGGGTGTTACTGTGTGAGCAACAGTGTTTGAGTCTCTGTGATCAGTGCTGATCAGTAAATGTAGGAGTTTCTGTGTGACTTGGTGACAGCTGCTACTTAGCAGTATTTCAGGTTTGGTAGCGATGACAGACCGACGGCTCCGGAGGGAGAATGCATGACTTTGTTGTCATTTTTCTGGGTGGAAAAAAAGCCCCTCAGTTGTAAGACTGTCAGTGTACAGAGCCAGTGTGGCTGGTTTCCTGCAGCTGATGAGTAATGTTGTTTATTAAATCCTGTCTTGACATAGTTATATACAAGTGAAGACTTGCCTGTATAGATTGCAGGCATCCAATACCATAGATTTGCTAAATAGATCTGCTAAACATTATATCATAAATGATATATTTTGCTGGCAAATGTTAAGAGTTTCATTTCTGCTACCAGAGCTAGTGGTGTAGGGCACCTTTACATCCTGCCCATTTTGCCTGGGACAGTATAGAAGTTATTTCATTTTTCATCACATGTATTAACTAATATGTGCAGTACAGGATTGTGCCGCTAGCTGCCATTTCATACTGGTATTTAATAAACAGACTCATGTCGGTACATATGCCAAAGCACAATCATACACATAGTACTGGCCTACGGTTATAGTATACGCATCCCGCAAAGTGCATATGTGCACTGCAGATATTACAGGATAAGGAATAATATTCAATGAATGCATAATACACAACACAGTACAATTAAACTTCCAGTTTCCTTTACAATTTTACAAACACTGTAGGTGAAGACACTGGCCACATATATATTAACATTTTAAAAATTGCTTTGAGTTCTAATTGTGACTTATGGCACCATAGTTTTATTGTCTAGCATGTGCATTTATTTTATTTGTAGCAGATTTATAAGTACAAGCTGTTTATTTATTTATTTCTTGTTTCAGTTCAGTAAATGTACATTTAAATTGTAAATTGGTTTTTAGTTTACCTGGTAAATTCAGGTCCTGGACTGCACAAAAACATTAAATAAAAAAAGGGAACAGTTACACCTCAGCTCAGAAACATCAGTTTCATCAGCTCACTGACAAGATAAATCATGTTTTTTTAAATGGAGATGTGTCCTGTGACTGCTGTATAAAAAGCTTAAAAATCTACATATAAGCTTTAAATGTTCCTCATTTGGATCAGTGAAAGGGCACCAAAAAGCGTCATAATAAGACCGGAGTTTTGCAGTGTCCTATCATTTGACACGGCAGAAGTCGTACTGCCAGCATCGCACTGTGAGAGCAGAGTGGATTGCCAAAACACAGCAATGACTGACGAGCTTACAATGGAAGCTTGATTTGTGTCTCCTGAAGAGTGCAACATGCCAGGACACCATCCTGCAGTAAACACTGGTACAATGTCATCACACGGCATACGAATACATCCATCATACCTTCTCATCAGTCCAGCCGACTAACAGCAACTGTCGAACACATATTTCTTCAAAACATGGACAGAAGCTGGAAATGAGAGAATATAATTTTGAACCATCTTCACCACACTACTCACATATGGCACTTACAAAGTACATTTTCATTACTTTTTTAACATTATGTTTTCAGTGGCTGGGTCATATATATTTCAAGGTTCTTACATCTATAGAACTTTAAATAAAAACACTTGTTCTTCCAAGGCTGACATTAACAGTAGCAATTCTACAACATTACTTTCTATAGTACATATTTTCCTCTTTACTAACCCATGGGGTATGTAATGATAGATGCACTGTAATTTCCTTTCAAACTGTATCCATCTAGTTTGCACACTAATACTCTGTTAGCCACCAGAGAAGAGGATTGAAAATTTGTTTTTAGCATCATGCTAATTCTGTGGCCTAAAAGAGAGGTGTTTTGACCTTTTTTAACTTTATTTATTTATGATATTGTTGAGGAAAGACCTCACTGTTCCTGCTCTGGTCTATTATGTAATTAGAGATGTTCGTGTCAAGATTTTAGATCTCAAAGCTGTTTTATGATAGACTGTTTACAATTTGGATAGCTCATTAGATTAAGAATGTGTCAGAAAAACTAATATTATGCCAGACTATGATACTTCTGGTTGTGTCAGGTTGATGTATATTATGTTGTTGTTGTTTTTAATTCTAATGAATACAACAAATACAATTTATGCACTTGCATCAGTAACCGTAATTATGCCTTATCACGTCTAACACTATTTCTATAGAGTGTAGACCAGTTTCCAAAAGTCTTTGTGCCCTCACACAGGAAAACAACTGGACAACAACTTCTTTGAAGAAGTACTTGAAAACTCTTCCACGCTATGGCTTTGACAGAACTCTGATACAGTGTAATGGGAGCTGATGGTAAACATTGAGACAGTAAGGTTACATTGCACTAGAATACATGCATGCATGCATTTTCCTGTAAATCCTTCATGTTTAGGTATGCAATTTGAATCCAGCATGGAAATGGAAAACTATTTATTAGGAGATTACTGAATATAAAGACAATAAAGGAGTATTTTAGAAACAATGCTAACCAAAAATTGCATAAAAATTAAGGTCTAATTTCATGAAAATCTTAAATGTACAATTTCAAACACTATCTATAAACATGTTAAAATAAAGTCTCAAACTCATGGAATAATGCGATAATGTAAACTTTCATTTAAACAATTTACATGAAAAAAAGTAATCTGTTGTTCTCCATCGGTAATGCTACATATGTGACAGTACACACTGTATTCTATTATAGTAAACAATGTGCTGCTGCCTCTGGTTTGTGAATTGTTTTGTTATTTCAGACACAGCATTTCATCTTATCTAGCTCTAAACAAAATGAGAAATACAAAGATAAATGATAGTATTATGGTGGTGATGATGATGATGATGATGGTGAGAAATAGAACACAGACAAAGTGAAGCAAAAGTGAGGCAATATTTATAATGTCATTGCACAACGGTAGTTTGTTAAAGAATATTATGTCCTATTTTATAAAAGCGACACAATTTTAATTATATTATACTATACTTTAAATGTGGTTATGTAAGTGATATGCAACACTGCACTGACTTTGCACAGTCATTAATGATAGGTTGTGCTCATTAAGAATTTGATTTGATGCTGTTGTGTTTTGTAGTCAGTGAGCGGACTCTTCCAGTAAGCCCAGTTATTGATGAGGCAGTGCCAGTAGGATCCCTGAGGACAGACAGGTAGAGCTGTGCCCAGTGTTATTAGAAGAGCAGCGCAGTATGCAAACAGTAAAAAAGTCTAAATTTAATATTGCTCATACTGCTGTGCCTACCACCACTGCCAGACACCATCCAGAATTGTATTTTTATTTAATAAATTTAAAGTAAATAAAAAGGAACTTTAAAAATATTCAGCAATATCAGAAAAGAAAGGAGAGCAACTAACACATATTATTAATAATATTATTACTAACTTATCAAACTACAATAAATTACCTAATCAGTCTGACCATTTGTTGCAAACAGATTTGGCAGAAAATATTCTGCTCATAAAAGAACCTCTGAAAGAATTCAAGCAGGAACTAGAAAATTGCATTTTCTGATGAAAATGCGTATGGATGCTGAGTGATGAAAGATCGCCCTGAAAATGCTGAACATTTTGACACCTGAATGCTTTTGCTAGCTGAAAGTATGCTGAAGTTAGAATTTCCCTATTCACTTGAATGGGGCAAGATTTTCAAAATAAAGCTAAATATTTCAAGGTTGTAAGGTTCATAAAAATCCTGAAGAGAAGCATGAATGTCCTTGAAGAGTTGAACATTTTGATAGCTGAAATTATGCTGAAGTAGAATTTTCCCATTCATTTGAAAGGAGCAAGATTTTCAAAATAAAGCTAAATATTTCAAAAGTATGAAGTTTACAAAAGTTCTGAATAGAAGCATGAATGTCCTTGAAGAGCTGAACATTTTAATAGCTGAAATAGCTGAAAGTTTGCTGAAGTAGAATTTTCCCATTCATTTGAATGGGGCAAGATTTTCAAAATAAAGCTAAATATTTAAAATGTATGAAGTTTTGAAAACGTCTGAATAGTTCTATGAATGTCCTTGAAGAGCTGAACATTTTGATACCTGATTAGCTGAAAGTTTGCTGAAGTAGTGTTAGGATTGAATTTCAGGAGTTACAGTTGTTTTATTTACTGTTAATATTATATTGCTTTTATAATGCTAAAGTTTTGTATGACTGTCTGTGTTTCATTAACAGCACCATGTATCAGTATTAACCTGGCTCTTATGCATGCACTATAGTTATAATTTTCAGCTTCGAGTCAACTTGTAGTATTTCTCATCTTCTTGGATAATTGTGCAATAATAGATTGCATAGATAAGTGTCGTTCTGGAAACTATAGATAAGATACTGTTAATTTATGCTATTTTACAGACGTGAAGTCTGACGGGCTTGAACTGGTCACTCATGTCTGAAGCATGAGTAAGGGGTTTTTTACAACAGAATCAGGGAAGTGAGTGACACAGCTAACTGCATGTCCATTTTCAGTTAGAGAGAAACGCCTGAGAATAGAAGATAGCAACACACACACACATACCACCTATATGAACATTCTAGAATATTGA
>NW_018127985.1:3075307-3098315 GCF_001952655.1 Monopterus albus | reverse complement strand
AGAGCCCAGCGCTGTAATAACTCTGCATTTAACCAGAAGAAAATAAATATACTTAAAGCTGATTCCTGTTTCCTGAGTGTTACTTCTTGGGGCCTTCAGACAAAAGAACTGGTTATAACTAAAAGTAGAATTTTCCCATTCATTTGAATGGGGCAAGATTTTCAAAATTAAGCTAAATATTTAAAATGTATGAAGATTTGAAAACTTCTGAATAGTAGTATGAATGTCTTTGAAGAGCTGAACATTTTGATAGCTGAAATAGCTGAAAGTTTGCTGAAGTAGAATTTTCCCATTCATTTGAATTGGGCAAGATTTTCAAAATAAAGCAAAAATATTTAAAAAGTATGAAGTTTTGAAAAATTTTGAAGAGAAGCATGAATGTCATTGAAGAGCTGAACATTTTAATAGCTGAAATAGCTGAAAGTATGAAGAAGTAAAAATTTCCCAAGTCATTTGAATGGGGAAATATTTTCAGAATAAAGCTGAATATTTTAAAAAGTATAAAAGTTACAAAAAAGTTGTATACATCCGTGCATGTTGTGAAAAAGCCAAACATTTTGATACCTGAATGGCTTTTCTAGCTGAAAGTATGCTGAAGTAGTTAAGTGCTAAAAAATGTACGGAAGAATAATAATGATAATAATAATAATAATAAATAAATAAATAAATAATTGGAAAACATTGTATGGCTGCTGAATCAGCATCCATACAATAATAATAATAATAATAAAGAAATAAAAAATTGGAAAACATAGTATGGATGCTAAATCAGCATCCATACAATTACTGCACTGCTTAATATTTCATGGAAAAAGCAGGTTGGACACCCAAGACAATAGCACTATTGCAGTTCTGGGCCTGCTGTGAACTTTTGTTGCAACAGGCGTGTTAAAATTCCCCTTGAATGCTAGAGAAGTCATTTTAATTGGAGATGTAGAACAAAAAGTATGTCCTAAACTTAATGATGGATGCACAGCAGCACAACTATTTGGAAAAAAAAAACTGAACTTGAAACAAGACTGCAGTAGCAAGTGTTGGTCACATGAACTAACACAAACTCTGTGTGTCAAGTACATTATACGTTTACATTTTTTATAAAAAATAAAATGAAAGTGATGTGATTTATTCTTTAGTTTGTAATGAGTAAATGGACACTATGGTACAAAGAAAATCAGGTGTACGACATGTAACCCAAAAATAAAACTACAGTGTATGACAACCTGAGGTTGCCAGGCAGATCATCTGAAACCTGCCAATAGTTCTCAACTTTGACCTTGGACCAGTTGAGTGCTTTCCCTGTGGCACAGATGTCAATACAAGGTCAGCATTGCTGGCCAAGGCTAAACACAACATGGATTACAACTTGTTTTTGCTCTAAGCCTTGAAGCTGTGCTTTTACTCCTTAACGGGCGCTCACACTGAATCCGGCAAAAAACAACTACCTGCTGTGTTTCAACAGGGGACTGTGTTGGTCGGGGGGTGAGGGGTTGCAGGGGGAGTGTTGCAGTAGTGTACGATTATGGCCACATTGCTACGAGTCAACATGAGTGGCTTCATTCATGTTCCAAGCCTGCCAGTTTCTGTTGTGCTTTGGTTAGTCCTGCTGCTAACATACTCTAAGTTAGCAGCAGGGCTAACTTCAGTGTGTCGCCATTGATAGATAAAAAAAACATTTTAACATCCAGTACCCTAACAAATAAAAATGCATGGTGTGTTGTTATGGTGCATTAACTGTGGCTTAAATTCAACAGCGAATAGCAGTAAATGCTCATACTAACGTGGTAAACAAAAATGTCTTCTACCTGTGGGCGGCCACATTCTGGCTGTCCCCCATACATGATTGGTCAGTGCAACACCGTTGCTGGATGATCTTACTGTCCCGTGCAGCCAGAGTTGGACCATATCCAACTTTTTCACTGCACAAGGTGGCGTCATTTTGCAGAGCCCCCCTGCGGTCCTGGTGTCGGCTGCAATGAACAGCAATCCCCCATAGAAATGAACGGAGAGGGCTGTGTTTTTTTTTCACACTTTTGAAGCTCAGTCTGAACATGGGCTAAGTGCTACTGTATATGTAACATATACATGTGCAGGGTTTTATTCTGTAAACTACACAAATGAATGCATTCTGAAAGAACAAACACATTAAATGATTTTTTTTACATGATTTATCTCTTCAGAATCAGAGACTTAAGTTTAGTTCATAATCATACAGCAGGTCATTCCTATATGTATATTGTAAAAATAGCTTTGATGTTTAAGGTAAATCATAATCCAAACTCAGTCGACGTCTCACAGACATCCAGTTGTGACTGAACAAAACATCAGGTGACTGTCCCTGGAAGAAAGGGATTGTCTTCAGTTTACTTTTACAAAGTGAAATCTCTGAAAGTTGCTAGGTATTATGGTAAAACACTGATGTGTGTTCAGTTATTATTTGGCCAATTAGAGCTACATACAGCGATAACACAACTGTGCCAAAGATGGATCCCTGAGGCAAAGTGTTGGCTAATTTGAGGCGGTGAAGACACAGAACAGTCTAGAGCAATAGAAAAGAGAAAACTGTTGAAAGGAGAGTAAGATTCCCTGCAGCCTTTTTTGTTTTCTGTTGGCAGTAAAAAAGAAAAAAGGTATTACCAAGTGCATCTAAGACTGAAAGGAGTCAAGGGAACACGATTTCATAAAAATTAATGTCCGAAAGTCTTTGGAAGCAATCCTGTTAACCACTAAACAACCAGGAAGCAGTTGAAAAATCCAGACTTGGGGATTCTGGTCTAACTCTCTTTTCCTTTTAAAAAAAAATACTGAAAAAATGGATTAGCTTAGTATTCATTGCACCACTCAGGGTGTTGGTGTAAGATGATTTATGTGATACTTTTATATAGCTGACATTAAGAAGACATTATACGATGTACTTTAAGAACTACATCATCCTCCAGGAATTTCACAGGTCATTGAATTAACTGGATCTGAGCATTTTTAACTAAAGTGCCTCTGGAATTCAATAAGAATGAATATGAATAGGCAACGTTGACAATATAATGACTGGCGCTTATATCACAAATCATAATTATATACAATAAGTTTTCAACATGCAGACATATAAATGACCGATGTATAAAACAATACATATAATATAAAGATGGTCAAATATAGATGATATTTTGTTTGTTTGTTTTTTAGACATTAATTAAAAGCATTATTATAAATTGTAGTCCGGTATATTTTGATGTATTTCACCCATCTCTGCTTCTGAGAATTGTATTGACATGCAGAGAAATGAGAGTGTGACTGTGGATGAGTAGCATCATTTAACAGAGCCCTGGGCACCGTTTTCTCTCTTCTTCCAGTAAGATGCGTCTTCTGCAACTCTGGCTGCTTTCTGTTTCATTATGATGAGGCTATGGGCTAAATGTAGCCAAGCATATCAAATATCCTGGAAGCAAACGCTAAATAAATCATTTTATTCTTTCCATTAGTGGTGGATGTGCTTCCCTTGTAAACCATCTTGTGACCATACTGGAAAACAAAAAGCTGCTGTGCCTGCCGTCTCTGCTGCCGAGATCAAAACAAAAAGCACACTGAGCTCCATTTCTGCAAATCACAACTGTTCTGTCCTTTTAGGTTTTATGCCTTTCTTGGCATGTGATGCCCATGGTCAGTATATGTTTTCTGTGTGTCTCTCTAATTTTTCACACTTGTAGGAATTTCCTGGTGCCAACATCGGAATGAAAACATTGTATATGATCAACGTGCTAAACACAGCAGTGGTAGAGTCATTGCATTGACATTGACAAGAGGCAGTGCAGATGAAGTGTTTTTCTCTTACTGCCTCAAAAATCAACAAAATAGGACCTTTTTTGACAAAAGGGTATGAAAGTGAGATTAAGGACATGAAAACTGAGGTGTAACAGGGTCACGCACTGAGTTGAGGCCTAATCCATTCAGGAGGGTTCTAGCAGTGCAGTCCAGTACAGCGGGGGTTCATGTCCAAGTAGAGGTGACACCGAATTTAATTGAGGGTCACCCATAAAAAGGTCCAAGAGCAGATGTTGCAGGTAATATGCCAAGTGTGGCAGCAGATGGTAAGCACTGTCGTAGTTGGCCCGAACTGCAGACGCTGAAGACCCTAGCTGTCTTCTTCTGGAGAGTGTGAGAGCCGTGACTGCAAGAGACAGGTAGGCTACAGCGAGTTATGTCTATCTCCAACAGTATAGTGAACTAAGTTAAAAATAAATTCATTTGATGTGATACATGCACTTCATGGCTCTTTGAAAAGGGACTTAATCACTTAATACAAATAAAATATTGTATACACTTTTTAAAAAACATATTTTACCAAACACCCAAGAGCAAAACTAATTAGATACATTACTTGTTACTCAGTGCTACTCCATCAGAGGTGTCTTTGAACAACATCAAAGTCTCCACACCCACATATAAATCTCCCAGTAGCGTCTCTCATTAAAAAGATGACAAGATACTACCTACAGTACTTTCACTGGCAGTTTATTGGTGAGTACTTCTCAGGCTTCTGGGGCCACAAACTACAAAAGCTGCCATCTAACTTAGGTGTTAGCACTCTAGCCTCTAGAGACAGACTAACTACTGCTTCATGAACTAGCCAGAAGAGCAAACGTCCTAAATCTCTGTCAATCACAGGTACTGTATGTTATCTCTCATAAATCACTGTCTTGGGTAGCTGGGATGACTGACAGGTGCCACAGCTTCTACGCTGAAAAAACAAAAAATTTAACTCAATTTAATTGTGGGCATAGTAAAATTGGGTTCATCCAGTGAGTCATTTTTTTGAGTATAAGCTGAATACATGTTCATTGATGACCTCAAACTTGAACTAAAATAATAAATATCTCTGAGCACATTGACATTAATAACAGTAGATTTTAACATGCTACTAAAAGTGCTCTGAATTAACCTTTTAACAACAGATCTGTAAACTAAACTGATTATACTACATTACCTTTGTCACTGACTGAACCAGCAGTAGGTTTTAGTGGTGGAGCTGCCGTCACTGGTGACTAAGAGTACCACTGTCAATGCTCAGTACAGTATGTTCCATCCTCATGACAAGCCATTAATACAACATGAAAGCCAAAAGAACTACAATGTCATAACTCACTTTTAATAGGCTGCTGTGTTGTTAACCTTATGTACAGATCTTGTACAAGCCAGTTTTGTACTGAACTGAATGTAACAGCTTTGACTAGCCACAGACTGAACATACTGTGAAACAAGAATGCATTCACTCATTGACATACATACTGAGCTGTTTGAAGGATGAACTGAACAGATCTGAATAGTATAATTTGAATCAGCAGCAATTTCTGTTTTCCATCTCTATATGTGACACAGTCTATTACAATACTTAACAGGTTATGAAATACAAAACAGACATGACAAACAGCTGGTTTATGGCTTGGAGTTATTTACAAACTGTCATCAGTCAGCTTAGCACTGGCGACTACGAGGACTACTCCACAAGTCCTGTGTTCACAGTAAGGATGCAGGGTTCACACACCCTCCACTTCTAAATTCATGTGATTGTTATATTCAGGCTTACTGTATCAGTGGCTAACATTAGCAAGCCAACTAAAAATACACAATATTTAAATTAGTTAAAGGCTAACTGCTTCCCTCCACCTACAGCTCCTGCACTTACACTAACACATCTGTTACAGTATGAATTCTTTTTAGCCCCTTGTTATTTCATTAGTTGATGCATTGGTTGTTTGTCAGTAGTTTCTTTATCATCATGATGTTAAGGTTAAACACTCACTCACTGTGTAGAAACTCACTGTGTTGTGTGTGGTTATTCAAACATTTACGTGTAAGAACTATCAATAGTCACAGGGTTGATGGTTGTTAGAAAAAAGAAGAGACAAAGAGACGGGATACAAAGAGAAATCAACCGGTTCTTACTGAGCTATCATAAAATTTAAATTACAGCCCACTCCAGATTATTTGTTCTCTTTGCTGTGACTGCAATTTTCCATACATGTATGGTGTAGTGACACAGTCAGGATGACAATGTATGGTACATGTAAGACCACATCATCTTTTATCCATTTAAATTTTAATTAGATTTTAACAGCACCACCATTATCCACTATCCATCTAGAATGATGGACTTTGAAAAAAAAAGGTTCAAGGATATCTACTCAAGAGAAGAATCCGCCTTTTCTTCTTCTTACTTTGATATGACGATGAGTTTCAGGTTCACTGAACAGAGCATGATATATAAATGTGGATGGATAAAAAGACAAAAACTATCAGCTGCTTTATAAGAGAACTCTTTCAAAAATACTTTGTTCATCTAATTTACAACATATTTCATGTTCAGTATCACTGGCATTTTGACTGTTATGTCATATTGAGTTGTAATCAGCAGAATAATAATTAATAGAATAGTTTTAATTAATCTTACAGATTGTGATAATTGCTTCCTGCTAACAGATTTACCACCTAAATTCTCACATTTTATTGCAGTTTTTTTCCTCCTCACTGCACATATAGTATGTTGTTTGTTGTATGTATACATTTACACAAAGAGGTACATATTAATTGAACTGCAGCTGTTTTATTTACAGTGGGGGGCATTTTATGTATAAGTCTGTGTTCAGACTGACTTTCAAAGGTGTGAAAAAATGCAGCTCTCTCCATTTCTGTCAGCCGGCACCAGCACCTTAGGGGGGCTCCGGCAAAACGACACAGCCCTGCCCGGCAAAAAAAATTGCATCAGGTTCAACTTTTGACACACCGGACTGTGACATCATCCAGCAAAGGCGTTGCACTGACCAATCATGTATGGGGGACGGTAGGAACATGGACACCCATGGGAAGAAAACTCTTGTTTATCTTGTTAGCATGAACAGTCATGCTATTCACTGTCAAATTTGGGCCACAGTTAACACACCATAATGACACGCTATGCTTTTTTGATAGCTAGGGTACTGAATGATAAACATAGTATTTTATCTATTAATGCTGATGTACTGATGGTAGAAATTGGTGCTAAGGTAAAGTAGGCTACGTTAGCAGCTTAGCTAACCAAAACGCAACAGAAAGTGGTGGGCTAGGAACCTGAATGAAGTCACTGACCTCGGCTAGTCACAACATGGCTGTATCATACACGCCTACAACACTCCCCCTGCAGCCCCTCACCCCACTACCAATGGAGCTCCTTGCATAAAAACCCAGCAGAGAGTTGGGGGGACAAATGTAACAAATAAACACTTTCTGCACACTTTCCAAAAATTGCAGCAAAAATGATTTAAAAAAAAAACAAATATGCAATTCTGTAATATGCAATTCTTTTACCTGTAGAGACTGTAAAGGTGTCTTTAAAGGAGGGCAAAGTACCATGGAAGAGTAACACAACAGATTAAAACATGAATCATTTAGTTTATTGTGAAATGCAGTGTGATTTCTTAGCAGAAATCACATTATTGAAACATTTATGTCTGTTTAAATGAACATACACCTGCGAGATGCATTTTTGTAAGAAGGAATCTCAACACCTCTTAACAGCTGGAGTCTTATTGCTTTAGATTGTAGGAGAAAAAATCTACTGCAATGTAAATGCTGTACAAGAAGAATAAAAAAAAAGATGGGATAGAAACAACAGCCAGGCCTGTTTGTCTATGGTGGTGTGTGATTTGAGATACTGTAGAAAAACACCAGTCCATCAGAATTGTTCCCCCCTGGTGTATTTTCCACATTGTGCAGACTGGGAAGGTTTTATTTTATGGAGGTGTTGAATAGGCCGGGGCTTGAGCAGGTATTTGTCTACTCTCTGGCAGGGCCAAGGGATTAGAGAGGCAAGCACTGTGTTGCCATGGTTTCCAGTTCAGCCTGCCTCCAAAACGAAGGATAGTTGTTCTTTGTTGGCCTTCACTATCGCACCAATCATAAGTGGGAGAGCTGAAGATAAACAAAAAGGTACTTATACAATAGAAAAGACAGGTTGTGAGTCATTATACAGTATACTGCATGTATGGCCCTTATGGCTGTCTGGACACCAATTTTTTATTTTTATTTTTTTTGTGTGCTATTCTTGGTTTTTCTTTATAAGATGCCATCTGTCCTGTTCACAGAGATGTAATGTAAGAGTTATACAATGAATACCTCAACTGGACTTTAAAGGATAAAACTGATAATGCATGTAGGAAAATGTGCCTGTGTCTCACTACAGTTTCATCAGGTCTAGAGAGAGATCCATGCATTTCATGACTTGGTTTTCCTCTCGACATGCAGTGTGAACTATGAGACCTTACATACACAGGTGTGCGCCTTTCTGGACTATGCTTAGTCAAGTTTATCTGCCACAGGTGGACTCAAATTGTAGATATGGCACAAGGATAATTAAAGCAAACAGGATACACATGATCACAGTTTGGAGTGTCACAGCAAAGGGCCTAAAAACCATTAATACAGAGAAATTTCAGTTGTAGATTTTAATAAATTAGCAAAAATTTAGAGAAGCATGTTTTCACTATGTCATTATGAGTTACTGAGTGTAGATTGATGAGCGAAATGGTAATTTTATCCGTTTAAATTAAACATATAACCTAGTGTGCAAAAAGTGAAGAGGTCTGAATACTTTTGGCTTATGTATCACAGTAATACTCAGAGTACAACACAAAAAACAATTTGAACACAAGGCATACACAAAAATATAATAATAATAATGTTGCACCATGAAATACTTGGTGTTTACAGCTCTTTGGATCTCTACTGGCTGTTGAATGTGAAGATTAGCCATGGATCATAACTGTGGCAAGATAGCATCCGTTACATATAGAAATGCATGAGAGTCATTATCAGGAACTTCAAGTATCTGATGTTCATGAACCACTGGTGCATGGCATGAAGTCAATAGCACAAAGTGCACAGGGAGCAATGAGAGTCTTTGTGTTTTTCACACCTGTGCATTGAATTACGGGGCTGGATTAGGAGGAAAACTTTATCAGTGGGTGTGTTAGGGGTATTCTTCTCTGTGAATAGTTTCTTTTGTGGAGAGGTTGGTGTGTCTTCCAACAGGAAACTCATAACTTGTCCAGGAGGTGGAGTCGCATGTACCAACTAAGCTGCCAAGAACAGATGGTGTTCCTTTTATTGATTATTTATTTATTTATTTTATTTAACCTTTATTTATTCAGGGTAGGTTCACTGAGAGGCCACCTCTCCTTTGGCAGGAACTGAGAAGCTGCCCAGACACAGACTGACCTGTGGCCATTTCTATAGATGCTGGGATGTCTACCACAGTGTTTTCCAATCATCTTATGTTGTGGAAATGGACTGTATTTTTATACAGTGTGTTGCACTGGCCAAAACGCTTTACACTGTTATACACCATTCACCCATTCACACACCGATGACAACAGGCTGCCATGCACCAGCGCTAGTCAAGGCACTGGGAGCAATTCAGGGTTCAGTGTCTTGCGCAGGGACACTTAGGCATGCGGGGAGACCGGGAGTCGAACCACCAACTTGCTGGTCAGGAGACGACTGCCCTACCTCATGAGCCACAGCCACATGAACTTGCTATACTCCATATGATGTATTCAGTAACATTTTTGTTGTCATTCGCTCCAACACAACTAACATGAATGTTTTATCATCTAAAAATAACCTTGAATAATAATAACCTATAATTCCAAAATTGTAACAAAGAACTATATTGGTTGAAGCATTATTTAAAATACACAATACACAAAACTACATACAGTGGGTACGGAAAGTATTCAGACCCCCTTAAATTTTCCACTCTTTGTTATATTGCAGCCCCTGAAATTCACCGAGTCACAAAAAGCTATACTATCACCACTGATCACTGTCTGCCCCCATAAAACATCTGAACAGTCAAATTTTGCTCTGTTATTCATTTATTTCATACCAAGGTCTCTCCCCACCTCTCCTCTTTTCTTCCCTCCTGATTTTTCACAGGGCCAGAGGGTTCCCATCTCCTGCTCCCTGGAGCATCTCCTTCTGGGGAACCCACAGACAAGACTGAGGATCTGTGTGGCCCCTTGCCTCCAGAGACATATGCCAAGAAGCCTGTTAGCGCCCCTGCAGAACAAGCTGCAGGTAAAATTAATTCTGAGTCAGTTCAGACAATGAATACACAAATACTTGGATTTTTATTTTTCACCAAACCTGAGAACATGCATTGAAAAAACACCTCATCCCATGTATCAAGTTTTCTTGAGAATAAAGCTGCAAGATTGGAAAACCCTTCTTTTGGAATTTTCTTCCATTCTTCATGGTAGAATCATTCCAGGTCAACCAGGTTGGATGGGATGTGTTGTTGCACAGCCATTTTCAGGTCTCTCCAGAGATGCTCCATTGGGTTCAGGTCTGGACTCTGGCTGGGCCACTCCAGGACTTTCGTAGAGTTTTTACAAAGCCACTGCTATGTTTTCTTGTTGGTATGCTTCGGGCAATTGTCTTGTTGAAATATAAACCTTTGCCCCAGCCTGAGATCCTGAGCATTCTGGAAAAGATTTTCATTCATTATTGCTCTATAATTTTCTGCATCCATCCTCTATCCTGACTAGTCTCCCAGTCCCAGAAAAACATCCTCACAGCATGATACTGCCACTACCGTGTATGACTGTAGAGATGGTGTTAATGAGGTGATGCTCATTACCTGGTTTTCTACGCACATCCCATTTGGAATTGTGACCAAATAGTTCAGTCTTTGTCATCAGACAAGAGGATTTTCTTTGTCATGGTCTGAGATTCCTTCAGGTGCCTTTTGGCAAACTCCCAGCAGGCTGTTGTGTGTCCTGTAGTGAGAAATGGCTTCTGTCTGGCCACTCTACCATAGAGACTTGATTGGTGGAGTGCTGAGCCGATGGTTGTCCTTCTGTAAGGTTCTCCCATCTTCACAGAGGAAGTCTGGATCTCATTCATAGTAACCCGTGGGTTATTGGTTACTGGTCTGACCAAGGTCCTTCATCCCCAGTCACTCAGTCTGGCTGGGTGATCACATCTGTGAAGACTGGTGGTGGTTCCAAATCTCTTCCATTTGAGAATGATGAAGGTTCTTGGGCACTTTCAGTGCTGCAGAAATTTTCTTGCATCCTTCCCCAGATCTGTATCTTGACACAATCCTGTCTCACAGGTCTGTGGACTTTCACTCTGACATACACCATCAGTTATTAGACCTTATATAGACAGGTTTGTGCCTTTCCTAATTAAGCATTAAATTAGGTACAGGTGGACTCTAATAAAACTGTAGAAGCATCGCAATGAACATATAGGAGTAGGATGCACCAGAGCTCAGTTGCACATGTCATAACACAGGCTCTGAATAGTTATGTGAATGGAATATTTCGGTTTTAAAATTTTTAATACATTTACAAAATACTCCAAAAACCTGTTTTCACTTTATCATTGTGGAGTATTGTGTGTAGATTGATGAAGAAAAAATTAACAATCAATTTTAAGATGAGTCTGAAACATAAAATGTGGAAAACATGACAGGGTCTGAATACTTTCCATACTCACTGTATGTAGGTGCGGCTTGTAGACGTGGCTATGTAGAAAGCGACATTGTTGATCAATGTAGTGGCATTTCTTATTTTAAAGATATCTGAATTATCTGGCTGCTTAACTTGTTTACTGCATGAGCAAAGTTATCTTATTTTGCTACTCCGTCTCAGTATGGGTCATCATGCTTGCAGTGAGCATGACTTGAATTCATTAGGCAAACCTGGAGGAGACAGCATGGACAGAAGTAAAACTGAAATTGAACTGCTGTCAAATTTAAAATCTGCTATGTGGCAGAATTTGGTATTTTTGACAGATGAAGAAAAAGGTAACAAGACAACTGAGAAGCAAACTACATGGACTGTGAGAGAGCCTTATCTTGAGGGAACACGATGAAAAACTATAGCGGCTGATTTCTGTATATGTTGCACTTCTGGGCTAAATACACTTCAAGGTCTTTCTTTCTTTTGTTCTTTTGTTACTGTTCTAGTAAGTAAAATCTTTTTAATGAATATGTAAATATAATTTTTTATGCGATTACTTTAGATGAGATGACTTACATCAATGTAAAAACAAAAACAAAACTGTAACTGGTTGTACCCATGACAAAATTTTAACACCAAAATGTAATACAGAATAAAGACATTGTCATGCCACACAAAAGGCCGTTATCACTTCCTCCTGAGACCATAGTTATGGCTCAGTAAGGCTTTACACACCTAGTAGTAGGCTTAGTAGGCCATTATTATGCCACAGCTGTTCATTGTCATGGAGTGTTTTTGCATACCCTGTTAAGCTCAGGCAGAGAAACTAGCCACAAATTGGTTAGGCTAATGAAAAGATTCTGGTTTGGGTTAAAATAACGACTTGCTTTATGCTACAAGGTCTTTGTCATTGTTACATTAATCAACACACATTTATGGTTGTCATCCAGTCATAAATCAAACAACACAAGCTTATGAGTAGGTGGCATAGTCCGCCTCTGACCCATAACTATGGTTCATACAACTACTGACAAGAGGCCATTCAGTGGTGTGACAGTGTATTGAATAACATGTTTTTATTCCAGTCAAGTTATTTCTTCTAAAACCAAGTCAATGCATGATAAACATTTTCAAAACTACAGTAGCTGCTGTGGTAATGATCATCCAAGGTAACAGAAATTAAAAGGTGCTGGTTAATAGGCATGTTATCTATCACAACAGCCAAGGGTTGAATGTCTTATTGGTGAATAAATGTGAAGAATCATCTTAGCTAATCTGTCGAAGAAAATGCCTCAGGCACAATTAAGACTGAGCTGATGTCATACACAGTGAAGTTCTGCACCACTGCATCTGCATCATATGGATCCCGCAGCTCTGTTGAACTGCTAGATTTGACTGTCCGTCTTTAACTTTCACAATCATCTTCAAACTGAAAACTGTGTAGTACAAAATAAAAGAAATACAGTAAAGGCTCAATAAATCTTCTGACTGACATGATGCATCAGATGTAGCAGGATGCATTAGCTGAGGAAGATTTCTCTTTGCAAGTAAAGGTAAACATTTGTACATGTGATTAGCATGCCTGAGTTTTATTCTAATCAGGATCAGTGTTAGTTCATGGAAATATTATGGTAAAGTAATATGGCACTAAAGGAGTGGAAATATTTCACTGCAGTGTTTCCAGCCAGAAGCTAAATCCA
This sequence comes from Monopterus albus, assembly GCF_001952655.1. Classification (NCBI taxonomy): domain Eukaryota; kingdom Metazoa; phylum Chordata; class Actinopteri; order Synbranchiformes; family Synbranchidae; genus Monopterus; species Monopterus albus. The sequence goes on along the minus strand of NW_018127985.1, from coordinate 3,085,120 downwards.
GTCACTTTATTCACAACTTTTCTCAAACCTGAAGGATCTAGACTGCCCTTCAGGAAGGTAAAAATCAGACAACAGAACGAGAGACATTTACTTCATTGATCAATTAACCATGATGCTACAGCTCAAAAATATTTCCCTCCCAGAATCAATTTCCATTCATCAAACTACAGTATGAGCTAGTGAGACCTATAATGCATGGACAATGCAGTTGCTATTATAGTAGCATTATAATTACTTTACCGCTGGACAGGTCAATTAAAAGGAAGAGTTCATAATTTATAAATCTATTTTACAAAATCTGTTTTGCATTACTCTCCCATACTGCTGTCACTGCACTGTGTGTCTCTGTATTCATAAGGCATGGTGGGAGCTCAGAGCGCTTGTGCTGCTGCCAAGAAAATGAACTTAATATGAGTCTGATATGATATAAAAAACATCCCAACTATCCCTTCAAGGACAAGTTTTAATTTACAGTTGGCAGCGAACGGAATCTAGGGGATGCAGGATTCAACAACCAATGCCGTGCCAAGTAAACACAATGATAAATAAACAGGAACCTCCTGGGAAATATGAACAGGTTTGGTTTGTATAAAACCATGTTACAGCCATAAAGCAAAAAGAAGTTGTGTGTCTGGAGGTATTATATTTTTGTTGTATTACTTTCATAAAGACACAGTGTACCTCTATTAGAAGCCTGACCTCTTCACTTGATACCTCTAATATTCAACAGATGATGTAATGTAAGACAACCAGCTAGGGGTCTCCCTGGTGTCTAATGTCCTGATGAGTTCATTCTGCACAGAATCATTAGGGTTCAAATGTTAATGTCCACATTAAGATGCTTTCACAGAACCAAGCACCGCACTCAAATTAGGTGTCAAAACAGTAATAATTTCCCAATAGACTTTGGGAAATATATATTTGAATTATGGTTCAACAGTTTTGTGGTACTGTTGAGCTTGATCTACAAAGATGCCCAAGAAGAGGGCAAATAAAGCAAAACAATGCATCAGTGGGGTCACAGACTTCCAGTGCAACTAAATTTAAATTGAGCAAACATCATAATAAAAAATATATGTAGACTTAAAACCTGGCCCCAAATGAGACCAGACTGCAAATGTTCTTCTTAAAATGTATCTTGTTAAAAGTTACCTCATTGTACAGAGAAAGTCATAGATAATTTACAAAAAATAATCAAAGATAAGTTAAAATTTTAACATTAATATTTTCCTGACACCAAGACTTTTATAGCACTACTTTGTGTAATATACATACAAATGCGTGGATGTTAAAAATACAACAATACAGTTGCAGAGGTGAAACAACATGTGGCAGTATGAAATGTTCCAGTTTCATCTGCAGTCACTGAGTACCCCTAGTATCTATCAGCTTAGACAGTACTGAGATGTAGAAAGTTAAAAAGTTCAAAACAGCAACTTAATTCCATCAGTGAACTATATTGTGTTGGTGAGGTTTGGAGAACGCTCTCCTCACTCGGGTCACACAAAATGTGAATGACAGACCAAGCTCGCAACAAATATGGTGGCCAGGAAACCTCAATCAGACAAAGAGTTTCACCTCTGTGTGTTTGTGTAGAACTGCTAGCGGTGTGTAGAACATATAGTAGATCTGCAAAGTTCAGAACCAATGCAGCTAAATATATTGTTAATGCAACTGGAGCCACTAACTTGAGTTTAGAAATGTACACTACTGTACAAGCCTAGGGCCACCATTAGGTTTGTTGTTTTAGCAATGTTATGAAGACTATAAATATTATGTTATGGAAAACATAAGAGAAGTTTCTCAGTTTCTTTGAGAGACCGGAAGAAATCCAACAAGGACCTGGCTCATCATCTGGCAGCTTCATCTGGATGCCAAGATGATTCTTCCACAGTCTGAAGAAGCTTGATCAGGATGGGCCTTTGTGGAAGGACAGCACCCAAAAAAACACTTTTTCAGAAGGCTGAGATATGAAAAAAGCTCACAAAGATTTGAGTGAAGATCATTGGAAAAATTTCCAGTCCAGTTGTCCACAGTATGTGAAAAGAAAAGTTGGAGAGAGGTGGAGGAATGAGTGTAGCAGCCTTAATATACAACCAGAACATACGGGAAATGTGTACACAATATTAAAAAACACAACATTTTCAGAACAAAATGGCTTCTACGGTCCAAAGTCAGTATTTAGTGTGACCTCCCTTTGCACAGCTTGAGTTCTTTTGGAGACACAGTGGAGGGTCTGTCAATGTTTCAAGAGAGCAAGACAGTTTCTCCAAAAGAACTCAAGCTGTGCAAAGGGAGGTCACACTAAATACTGACTTTGGACCGTAGAAGCCATTTTGTTCTGAAAATGTTGTGTTTTTTAATATTGTGTACACATTTCCCGTATGTTCTGGTTGTATATTAATTAAGAAACTGAGAAATAAATATAATTATAACCAATCATTACAGCCTTGATAAAACAGCAAAACTAATGGCCTAAGACATTTGCACAGCACTATACTCGAGGTTACTTAAGAAAAAATACATCTTTGGTGCAGCAGTGGTGACTTTTATTTCTTGATCTGGCTCAAGTCTGATATTGCTCTGCTTGTGTCAGATGACAGAAGAACAAAACTCCACTGTGGCTCATGATAAAGGCCAAGGCCAAAGAAAAATCAGTAATGACAGCATTGCTTATTTAACAGTATTTCCATTTGTACAAACCATGCTCTCTCTAACAAAACACCATTGGTTTGTATTTACATTTTTAGAGCATACAGGAATTGTAACTTGAAAAGCAGTGACAACAAACTGTAATTCTCAGGGCCTTGCCTCCACATCTTCAGCACAACTTATTTGTCCACTGAAATGATATTTATTGTTTCTGTTCTTGTTTTCACTAATTAAATTTATCATAAAGGGCAATTAATACATTAAAATATGCAAAACAGTTCTTCCTCTGTTGTAGTACCAATTAGCCAGAGGATCGACAAGTAAGATCTTCAAATCCCTCATAATTTTACGATTAAGATATTCATAAACATTCTTGGGTGATATTGAATGCGTTTACATGGACATGAGTAGGATATTGCAGTTATTAATAGTGTCCCGGTTTTGATCATATTCAGCATATGGTGTTTATTTGGAATACATTGAGATCTGGCTGTGCATATCCCTGTATAAATCCTGGCTACTGATAATAAGTCTACTAAATCTTTAGCCACCTCAGCTGTGTTATCTTCTATATCTACTGAAGGCACATCACGCCATGTCGAATGTTGGGACATGGGTGCTATTTTGGTAGGAAGGTGCTATATTTACCTGCATATATTCTTGTTTTGTTTGGCTAAAAAGTTGCTACAATTGTTTAGATCTCACTTTACTGACTGTGGTAATTCAGAATGGATAACCTTAGCTGACTGTAGCTAATTTGTAGCGGTCCTAGAGATTCTGTCTACGAGAGCCACAGACTGAAAAATGACTCTGCAGCCTGATCTCAGCTCTTGGTTCAGGAGCTAATGCTATCAGAGATAATGCAAACACTGCAGATGAATCAGTTTCTGTTCTGTCTGAGCTGAAACTCAACAGTTGAAGTAACTGCTACTGTAGCTGTATGTGATAGTATTTATTTATTTAATTAATATATAGATGCCTTTCTCTGTATATCTTTATGATGGATAATGAGCGTGATCCTTCCATAGTGGAAAGTGAACAGTGACCATGCAAGTCATCTAGTATTTTGAATAATTTGAAGGTTGTTGAACTAGACCTGTTTTATATTGATGTCTGACTTTAGAGTGATTTTTCTTCAAAATTTTCCAACGTGTTATTCCACTACAGATTTAAAGAGGTCAGCATTCTCCAATCTAAATTTGGCAACCAAGTACATTTATCTCTTTTATTACCTAAAGACAAAATTAACTACATCTCTTCACTGCTCCAAAAGTGAGATGCTTTTGCTACTGGCATTGTTTGTGTTTATCTTAAGTCACTCTGATGCATTAGCTGCACCTGTGCAGATAGTCTGGAATGCTAGGAAACCTGGATAAGGTGTTTACATGCAACAGTATCCTGCTTTCTTTTGGAGTACTCCAGCTAACATATTCCGCTTTCTCAAAACCGGGAAAAAATCTTATTCAAATTTCTGAAATCCAGATATGATGTTTATACGCACAAATGCAAAAATGTGATTCTTCAAAAGCATATAAATGCACTCATTGTATAAGTATATAGCTGGAAATCACATCCCTATCGATTTCATGCCAGTTTTCTTCAACAGTTGTTCCCCAGTGAACCAACATGATCAACATGGCCTTCTCTTTCTTCAGACTTGAACATGGATGCAACCTTTTCAGCCCCATTGTTTATAAATGAAGAATAAAAGTAAAATCTTTGAGGGAGAGGGTTGAATAGATGCTTAGTTCATCTACACCACAGGCTGGCCCCTGTAATGATTTACCTAGAGCTGCAATTTCTTTGACTTAGTGTTTGCATGTGATGAATATTTAAATGTTGAGGTGACTGCAATGAGAAGGATAGATATTATATTTAAGTGCACCTCTCAGCATCATTTTTCAACAAAAAAGCATTTCATTATATAAAGTATTTGTCCTTGAAAACAGCTGCTGTGTCTGAATCCATGTAAATGCAATGGATGACTCTTCTCAAAAAGTGATTTAAATAAAATGCAACATCTAGAGTTACATTTTCTCTATGCCTTTTAAAGCATAAATCAGTGGTGCTGCTGTGCTCTAACAAGCAATGAGTCAGAAGCATGAATGAATATGCTTTTCTTTCATCTTGTTCAAAAGATATTTGCAAGCAATTAACTAAGACTTTTTGCCAGGTTGCATTCCACATCACTTACTTCTCAGGGTGACAATATGTGCTAAGTATGTTAAATTTTACTCTTAACATTAAATTTCTATTGACTGCGCTCAGATGGTCACTTCAACAGATGTGGCAAAGCTTAGAAAGCCATGAACTGCTATAAGTTGCAAAAAAAAAAAATTGTTGCATTTTTGCATGTCTTGTTTCTTACAGTTTTAACACTTTAAATTGGATTTGCAGGACCTAATTCCCATAACAGCAACATTTAATGATAATCCCTGGATAAATTAAGCTGAAGTCAGTTTTAGAAAACAGTAATTAAATGTTCCATAGAGGTTTCCTGGTAGATACAATACAACTGTGATTTCTGGGCTTGTCTTTTAAGATTTTCAAACTTACTTAATTAATTAACATAAATAAATAAAATTAAATAAAACATATTTTCACAACACTTTAGTGTTTTTTCATCAGATGGAAGGCAACTTGTCAATCACCATGTTCAACAGAAACCCATAGCAATATCTTGACATAAACAGGATTGTGAAATGCAGTGTCCAATCAACAATGCACATTATCTGTTAAACAAACTCTGAGATAACATGACAGTGCTCTGACAGTGATCTGGCTCTGCAGCAGTCATCAGTAAGTGACATTTCAGAACAAACTTGGCAAATGGAATGGACTTCTATGGTATACACTGAAGCACAATCACTTTTCACTGTTTGCCCGTTCACGTTCACCAATTTGCGCATTTTACACATTCCCACACACATACATGGTGATAATATCAGAAACAACTTGGGGTTTCGTGTCTTGTCCAAGGACTGGGGACAAGCCAGGGACCTGCTGCACCTCCTGAGGCACAGCCACCCCAATGTAGAGCTCACAACATAGCTACTGCCTTCATTCCTGTATGCTAGTAATTTTGCATATACAGGTGATGAAAACAAGGGCATAAGAAATGTTTTCCTTTACTGACCTAGTACTACTATTACTACTGCTGCTGCTGCTGTGCCTGTCAAGCATTCAGTTCTCACACTTATATATCCAGATTTACTGAATAAAATTCTTAATCATCTTTTAAACAACATGCCCTTAAGTTCAGGACAAATCTTCAAGCCTTAAAACTGCTTTGACACTATGGTGTACCAGTAAAAAAGTCAAAATCACCAAAAATCTCCTACAAGGACATGGCTTGCTGGCGTGGCCATGGAGGACAACTAACATGTGTCTGCCACATGCAAGGCATAAACCATTTATATATTTTTATTTTCAAACTTATTTGACTAATATTTTAAGAAAACCAGGACAGAGTCAGTAACATTAGGCTACACTACACATCCAAAACTAGCTTCACATATTGGAGAAATACTACACAGTGGATGTGCTTGTGTGTGAACGAGGCCTTTTTAAAAATAATCTGTTACCTCACCAATTAATGTCTTAATATATTAAGTGTCATAAATAAAGACAACTTGTGTTTGAACAGGTAATCTCATCATTCCTTACACTTATGCTCTTGTTGTTTGGTTTTGGAGAGGGAAAAAAATGCCTTACCTTTGCTTGATTGTACAGGAGTTTCGCTAACAGTCAGTTGCTTCATTACATTTTTCGAACTATTACTATGAAGTACATGCCACATTATGATTAATAAAAACAAAATAAAATGCAGCCAGGATCCAAAAGCAAAAGGTAATACATCATACAGTAAGCTGCACCTATGATTAATCTAATACAGTTTTTATTCATACCTTTCTCCTGCTGGATGTCTTCCTCTCCACATTCTCCCCTTTCACCCACTGACCCTGAGATACTGCTTCAGTGCACCTGGTTGCCTGTACCTATGGATATATTTGATCTACCACCATTTTTCTTCTCCTTGATGATGGTGCTGCCTTACAATGCTGCCCTACTTCTAGGCCTAAGCCCCTTTGCCCTTGTCGCACCTGCTATATACTGTATATATATTTATATATATATCTTCATAAAGGTGGTGCCAAAGTCTCCATTTACTGCTTTTGTATGCATTTTTTTGCAAGTAAACAAATTAATCATTACTAGTAAACCTGCTCCTCCTCTACAGTATCTGTGTCCCTAGTACATTAAATGCATATTAGGCTCAGATTAATGAGCAATAAAATCAGATTATTTCAGGTAAATGGCAGCAAATTGACTGCATGTAAATTGAAACAATACCATGCCTACTTTGGAGTGGAGGTAATGCAATGTGACAAAATCGTCAGTAGTTTTCTTTAACTATCCACTTGAGTGTCTCTTATGAGACAGGGCAGATCCACTTCACATTGACTGCTGCATATTTCAAATAAGTGGATTGCTGGAAAAAGAAAATGGTGTTTAATGTACTGGTAATCATAAAGTGAAAACCATGAACCTCCCTGATCTTTCACTTTGCTTTTAGAAGATTTTCCTAGCTGTCGTCTTTTTGTATGAAATGTTCTTGAAAGCAAAGAATAAGAGCATTCGTAGACATCTTCTTTTCTTGGCTCATCTCCTGATCAGACCATGATACACACATATGTTCTGTTCCTGTTTGGTTGTTTGTGGTGAGCCATCTGGTCGCTTTCTTGTCAAGGTCATGTACCACATTAATCGCCTCATAGAACTTCACCTATAACCCCAGTCCCACTTCCCTGGGATAATACTGTAATGATATTTTACTTTTATCACATTGAACTATGGATGGGGCATTTCTTTTCTCTTTTATACTTGAGCAGTGAGGAGAAAAATAACAGCACTGGTTATATATTTAAGCGCTTAAAATAACTACTGTTTTGAAAAAGAGTAACCTCTTATATATGTGAAAATAATGGCTGTTCTCATTCAATATCAAAGGCAGAAATACTGTGACATTTGCTGCTACAAAAAAGTCTGATAGAGGAGATAGATGGTTGGCATTTAAAGTATTTGTAGTTGCCAAAACCTAACCAGACTTTGCAGTGACATATCAGAAAGCAAACATCTGATCAGTCATAGCACATTTTCAGGTGCTGATTTTTGGCCTATTTTTCAGGTTAGACTTGTAGGAGGACTGGGGTACAGCTGACACTTTACATTTCCCCAAGATCATCCACAGAACTGTCAGTTCTTATAGTCTTTTACCTTGTATACTTTAAAACACAGCCTTTTTTCTTATATTCTGACTTGTCATGCAATGTGCATGAACTGTTTGGATACATATTTAGTCTACAAAAAAATCAACTCAGACAAGTTAACCAGAAAAAAACCTTCAAATGATTCATGAATCAGAAGTGAAAACACTCCCACTCGTTGCATTGCTGTCGTGCAAAGTGGGTTGAAAATATGTGTGCAGAGAGGGTAAAGTGGGTAAAGCCAAGTGTCACATGGCCTCCTAGTGACAACTGTGAACATGTCAGGTGCATTGTTAACATCTACCCTAGTTAAGTAGCTGAGAAATAAACAAACATGTTACAGGTTCAGTTTTCACTGTACATTTGGCAGGAGTTTCATAGCAGAGATTAACACAATTTCAATGCAGACATCTCAAATAATATATGCATAGGGTGTGCAAATTTGTGCTCAACTTACTGCTACTGCTCACTTTGTGCAGATGTAAAAAGAGACCTAGAGTACAGTCATTTACTGTAGTGCGACAAGGGAGTTTTCTGTGTACCAGGATTTTATGGTGTTAGTCATATGTCCGTCACCATAAAAGTGCCCACATTTGAGGCAGTGATAAGCAACCTTATGTATAAATGTATTTGCAGATTAGATAAGGGACAGAACTGCATAACAGATGTGCTGCTAAATCCGACCAAAAGCTACACACATTGTATATCGTCACTAATACAGACAGTCTCTCATTATGGAAGTTGTTTGTACATCTATCTATCCATCCATCCACCCAGGTTGATTAGAAAAGTGAGCCGATAAAGTCCTGCAAGACATCCAGTGTGATACAAATAAACTGACTTTGATGGCTAATCCTAATTCTAACCCAAAATTGAGTAATTATAATGTATAAATAGCATAAAAATGTCATTTTTGTAAACAACATACCACCCAATCAAAACACATTTGTATTAAATATGAAATGGCAGCAAGGATCCAGCATGTTACAAATATCTAGTTAAAAGTAGTGCAAGCAGAGTAAAATGTTTAAAATGTGGTATGATCACTCAGAGTTGGGCTGAAATGCCAATTGCCAGCGCCAGTACTTTTTCCATCAATCTCATCCCATACCAGCATTGAACCATGAAAGCATCAAATGAAGAGTGTTAAATGATGCATGTCAGTTATTGCCTCCAGTTATTAATTGACTTTAAATATTTAGTCTAAACATTTAAGTAAACAAAGATCAATTCTCAGAGCAAATGAGAGCGCTATCAGAATACGTTCTGCATGACACTTGCAGAGGTAATCTGCAGAAGCAGCCACTTGCATATGCACAATGTCCGTGAAAGCCGTTGGGGAGCAGTAAAGTAAATATGACTGATAACCCCCTGAGCCAATTCATTTTTCATGTTGATTCACACAGTTTCTGTACTGTATTATAGTTAATGGATTCTTGCTGTTGGGCCATGGAGTCATTACTGTACCTATTTTCTTTCCTACAGTGGGTACGGAAAGTATTCAGACCCCCTTAAATTTTCCACTCTGTTATATTGCAGCCATATGCTAAAATCATTTAAGTTCATTTTTTTCCTCATTAATGTACACACAGCACCCCATATTGACAGAAAAACACAGAATTTTTGACATTTTTGCAGATTTATTAAAAAAGAAAAACTGAAATATCACATGGTCATAAGTATTCAGACCCTTTGCTCAGTATTTAGTAGAAGCACCTGTTAGATATTAACTGTGTAAGACATTGCAACTTCAGGCATTAACACTTCACTGTGCACAAAAGAATATGTATTGTAGAAAACACTAGTATCTTTAATCACTATATGGAATGTAATATTAATGTTCCTGTATGATTGCAGTACAAAACACTGTTTGGAAATTCTTATCTTAATATGA